>NC_056744.1:632053342-632208445 GCF_019279795.1 Protopterus annectens | reverse complement strand
GGCAGAGGGATAGTTGCCAAATTTGAGTTATCAAAAGGCTTCAGACACTGATGTGCCATCTTGACTTTTTTCTTAAGAGGCAGCTGAACTTTGGGATGGGCAGATTGGGCCATAGTGCCCTGAGACAAAAGCTTCAGACACTGGTTTTCTACATATAGAGAGATGGTAGATGACTGTGGAGTGTCTTAGGGACAAACACCTGACTATCTTTATGGAGATTCTCTCACGCTCACATTTTCCTCTCCTGGATGACATGAAAGCAAACTACAAAGAAGAAAAAAGAAAGGAAGAAACCCCAATGAAGCACTTATCTTTAGAAGGCACTGTAGATGAACCAACATGGTGAACGGTGTACAGACAGAATTCACATGCTGAGTTCAGAATGATGGCAAAGAAGTTCTGATGACTGTGACATCTGTACCTTATATTTTGTAGATGGGACATACTTCTTGTACGACACCTGAAAGGTGTAAAGACTTTGGTATGCCAGCCAGATGTTCAGCTATCTTCAGCAGGATATCCCAAAAGTAAAGAGTACCGCAACAGTGATAAGGAAGGACATTCAATGATAGTCAGAGACCTAAACATTGACTGGCTTCAGGTAAGCTCTGACAATCCCTGCCATAAACTTACATGGACTAACACAAATCATCAAACTCCCAACAACATTTAATAAATCAACTACTAGTCAGGCTCTCACTGACTGGATCCTCAACCCCGCTTTCCAAAATATAACAGATTCAGGAACTCTGTCAGAGTCACTCAGTGATCATCTTCCCATTTTCACTTTTAGAGACAACAATACACAAAAATAACATTGTTTCAACCAAGCAAGAAACCTAAAACATTTACAGGTAGAGACTCTTAACAACTATTTAAAGTCATGCAATTAGTGCCCCTTAAAAATCTTAACCCTACACTACTTTGTATCTAAATTCAATAGATTATTTCTCAACGTCCTAAATGAACTAGCTCTACTTAGAACAAAAAGAATAAAGAACAATCCAGCACCCTGGATGACTAGAGAAACAAGACATTCACCAAAGAGATAAGGCATAAAAAATGGATACAACATAAATCCCAGATAGATCTGCTCCACTTTAGGTACCTTAGAAATACTGTAAAACAATGGTCAAAGCCAGTAAGAAAATATACTACTCAAACTCTCAATAATGCCCCATAGTAATCCCAAAACTTTATGGACACCCATTAATAAACTTATTAACCCAGGACTTCCATGGGGAATTAACCCAGGACTTCCATGGGGAATTACTCTGGGAGTAGAGCTAATTCGACACCCATTTAATTTACTAAATCAAAACCCACCTAGTCCCTACCTTACTCAACAAGCTCCTAATACATCACAAATAGTTTTACATTTAAGCTAGTTCCCTTCTCCCCTTCTCTCGCATCAAGAGATTATTTTCCAAATTAAAACTAACCACTATAGGTCCAGACAATATATATATGGAGAATATATCACTCTCACTACTGATGCTCTAGCCTATCCAATGTCTTTATTAATCAACAGGTCCATCAGCAAATCTTATGTTCCCACTCTATCAAAAAATCTTAATCATACCCTTACATAAAGGATGCAAATCCAATGACATCTCTATCTACAGGCTTTCAGCTATTATTTCACCTCTATTTAACATCCTTGAGAAATGCATCCAGTCTCATCTACTACAATTAAACAACTCACAGCTTGAGACCTCACCACAGCACCACTACTGCACTCCTAAACTTTCTGCATACCGTAAATACACACTGAAACTCAGTGGATCCTGTATCTGCACTTTTATTGGACCTATCAAAGGCCTTCAATATGTACTCTTTATTACAAACTATTACAGAGATTAGCTTTCCTAAATATCTCAGCTTCATCATTCACTTGGTTCCAAGACTACCTATTAGACAGATTTCAGGCAATTAAAGGACATGATACCATCTCAACGTCTCCCCCTGTATCTGTTGGCATGCCCCAGTACTCCACCCTAGGTCCCACACTCTTTAATATCTTCATTAATGACCTCCTTCTGGCCAGTAAGCATGCCTCTATAGACCAGTATGCACACAACTCTACTTTGATATGCTCTGCTAAAACTCACCAATATCTCCAATAAATTACCCAGGAGTTTTTCACCTCTATATAAAGATGCCTTATATCGTCTCAATTACTTCTAATCCCCCCCCCCCAAAAAAAAATAAATTACTTCTATTTACACCAAAACAAATGACAACATGAAAATACCTCTTCCATCTAGCTTCATGCAATAATAGTCAGATCGAATAAGTAACCACACGAAACTTCTAGGTGTAACCATAGATGCACAGTTGAAGTCTAAATATCATATAAAACAAAACACAAATAAACTCACAAAAACGGACTTCCTACACAGGATTAGATGATACCCAACAGGCACTACATGGAAACAGATTGCCTGAACCTATCTCCTCCCGATACTAGTATATGCCAGTCTTATTCTCATTAACTTACAATTCACACAGTTAGAATAACTCAAGCAATGCTACAATAAAGAGGCCAAATTAGCTACCAAATTGCCTAGCAGGACCCACCACTGCCTTGCTCAAAAACAGCTACAATGGATGGAACTCCCAGATTACCTGACCTTCTCAGAGTTAACAATAACCCAGACACTTGTTACCAAACCAGCTAACTGACCATTGCTAATTGGCTTTATCACCCACTATCCCACAAACAAGCTACTATACTCTGCTAACCAATTGCAAATACTTGCTAGCAAATCCAAAAATACTGCTGGGAACTCAGTTTACTCTAATCAGGTCACAAAAAACTGAATTCCTTACCCATTCCTATCAGACAAACCGGCAATAGTAACTCCCTCAAAGTACAACTAAAAGAATTTGGCTTTGCTCTTGCACCTCCCCAGGGTAACATTATAACATAGCCCAGCTAAGCAACATTCCTCACCTTCTGTCTCATAAACCCCCTTCTTACCTCTGTAACTCCACATCTGTAACTTCACCCCAAATCCCTGTCTTCTTCATCCCCTACTTTTCACAACAATTCCTACTTTCTAACAGGTTTCTCCTCAACACACTCTTCATTGTCTTACCACTTATGAAATGCCTAGATTAACTTCTGGCTGTCTTACCACTTATGAAAAGCCTAGATCAACTTCTGGCTGACCCTTGCTTACTGTTCTTACAACATATCCTTTACTTTCTCCTTACCCCTACCCATGCCCTCTTGTTCTTATACTGCAATACCTAGACTTGTTCTCAGAGCCATTTCTTCCATAGAACTTTCCATGCTGCAGTCTACCACTTCCTAATCTAAATCTACTTCAGTCAAAACTATGCTTTGCCACAACCACAAAATGTAGTGTAGTTGTACTCTAAATCTGTTATCAAATACTCTATCATACTACTCAGTCAGTATTATTTCAGTATCATTAATGTATAAACCTAACTGTACTTGTTAAACCTACCAGTAATGTCTGTTCTACATACTTTGCATAATTAGCATATGTATTTTATAACTGTCGTAATAAATATTATCTGTACACTGTATTTTCTTACTGTAAAGGAACTTTTTGCCCCCGGCCTCTGCTGAAAAGGGACTTACTATCCAATTTGATTATCCCAGTAAGCAAATGCAATAAAATAAATATCTACTGTGAGAGAAAGAAATTGATTAGTCTGTGTTACTTTATAGACTTCATCTGTTTTTTTTTTTGAGAGGCTGGGTATCAGGATCATTACAGGCAGCATTCAACACATCCCCCAAGGCTGGCAGTATAGGAGGGATGGGTCAATACTGAGGAATATTCATTTGTAACATATCAGGCATGGTATAAACCATAGCAACTGTTTGCTACATTTGTAGCAAGCAGTTTGCTAAAGTTTAAAAGAAGACATTACTGTTATTTTTTTTTTTATAAAATAAGTTGAAAAAGTGTTGGTGGCAGGGCACAGAAACAGGACCTGAATAGCTGGGGCAGGAGGGACAGAGGTGTGTGTCATGCATCTGGCCACCTGGTTGGTGTGCCAGTAGAAGGAATGTCCTTTTTTTCCTCTTCTGCTCTTCAGTGGAAGAATGGGAAGCATAGATCTAACTGTAATAAGCCGACTGCTTACAAGGTAGTAATCTGCCATTTTTTCTGTTTTTTTTTTTTTTTTTTTTTTTTTTTTTTTTTATCTTCACTGATGGGGTGGGATGCTGGTTCACAGTACCAGCTCAGGGCGCGGGCTGAACTAGCTACACTTCTGAGTGAATGGCTCAGGGAACAAACAATGACCACTGCAAGTTCACCCACTATTGGCTGAGGCAAGTTCACCCACTATTGGCTGAGGTGAAGACGAGCTCGTGGCAACAGCAAGATATCCTTGGTAAGTGCTTTCTTCTTTCTAGGAAAAGAGGGACTGGAACCAACAGGACTGCAGTAAGAATCCATGCTGTAGCTAAGAAAGAGAAGCCCAAAGCAGTAAGCACTTCTGAAACGCGTCTGTTGGAAGTTAAGTTGCCACCTTGTGTACACAAACAGCACACTAACACTCACACGTCCTGTCCCAAGTCCTTCACAAAGTAAAGTAAAAGCACAAGCAGTACTCAGTTTCCCTGTCAGTAATCCTTTTACCAAAGCAAAAATGCAAACAGTAACAGAAAAACAGCAGGTAGTTTGTATTAAAGTGAGCATAAGCATTACACTGTAAAAACATGTCCCTGCCTGTCCCAAAGTAAATCTTTAAGTCACAATTTTAAAAGTTTACACAAGCAAAACATATATTTGGCCAAAATTAACACCTAATTATCCAAATAACACAGATAGCTATAAATAGTAGTCTCCGACAGGAAATTTCTGATAATGATAAAAAAATACCAGGTTTCTTAAAGGGAAAATACCGTTTTTAGTCACAAATCTGTATTAAGTAATATTTTATTAAAAGGGCAACAATTTATTTGTGGAGGGGTTCCCCTATAGGGACATATTTGCCAGAAATTAAGCTCATAGCTATTTGCTGCTTCTACGAAACCTGAGAGATGCTTCTCCTAGAGAAAACACAAAAGTAGTGGGGAAATCTTCACTCTGACTGCTAGACAATCAGCAGTCAGAGTGAAGGTGTTGGGGGGACCAGAGCTTTGTGAAGCTGGCCATTTGTTGTTTCCTAAGCAGCCTAAAGGCTACTGCAGCAGTAAGAATGATGAACATCACTGATGGCCAATAGCTCCAATATCTACTCTCTCATACTAACATCAGCTGCCATTGATCAAATAGATCTATCATTTGACCTATCCTGGGGAAGAAGTACATTCAAAAAGCACTGTCTGGTTGGTCAAGTCTCTTTTGTTTAGCTTTCTACTGGATCTGAAAAAGACTGATGTTTATTTATTTTCTAAGTAAAATCCAATATGGAATGCAAAGCTAAATGGCAGCTGGCATTAATTTGGTGCAGCCAAAGCAGACACTGAGCAGTCTCTTTAATGGACATGAGAAGAAGCAAATTTTAGAAATCAGATGTGTCAAAAGCAGAGGAGCCATCCTTCATCTCTGTGCAGCTGCAGAGACTAGAAGCCCATAAGTTAGTCTGATTATTGATCGTAATATAAAAAAGAAATTTATAATAAAGCGGCATATCAAGATGTCAATTCAGTCTTAAAACCAGAAGCTTTTCTGTAAGCTGGAACCGTTCCCTCTACAGGTAATCAAAAATAAGAATAGCTTAGAAACTGCACTTACACATAACAATGGATGTTCAAATTCTTCGCTGCTGCAGTAGACTTTGTTCTACATGGGTTGTGTCTTGCTCAAGACACAACAAACAGTCAACTTCCAAAAACACTGTCTCCTTCCCACACTTCCACTCTGACTAATGACTGGTCAGCACTGAGGATGCAAAATCAGTAGTCAAGAGTAGAAAAATCTTCAGGACTTTTTTGCCAAAAAGTTAAGTAGCAGCATAGTCATTCTGATCTATAAAAAACAAGGAATAACCACCAAATCTATTTCCCAACAATAACTACATGCAATCATAGGGGGATGGAGGGTTGATGTGGCTACTACAGTAGTGAGGAATTTGAACATCTACTGTTACAGGTAAGTACATATTACACAAATGTACTATGTTCATCATTCCCAGTGCTGCAGCAGCATTTAAGCTATATGGGTTGATTACCAAAGCCTATCTAACATGAGAGGAGGAAGGATATGGATACAGGAGCCCCTGGAGAATAGTCCTTGCAAAACCAGTTTTAGGTCTAGAAAAATAATTCAGCTTGTAATGTCTTGTAAAGGTATGTACAAAGGACCATGTAGCTGCTTTTAAAATACTTATAGACTCCACCCTTTGCCAATATGCCACTGAAGAAGACAAGGACCCTGCAGTATGAGCTGAAAACATCCATTTGGAAATAGTCTATGCTAACACAGGTTATACTTTATTTGTCCCTACATAAGAAATATACAGCTGATCATTTTTTTCTGAAGGACTTGGTTCTGTCAAGATAGTACCTGAGCTGCCTTTGCATGTCCAGAGTATTTGGAATAATTTCTCCATGAGGATAGAACACTGGAAGACTGATGGTTTAAAGTGAACTCTGGAACTACCTTGGGCATGAATGAGGGATTCGTTCATAATGACACCCTATCCCTATGGATGTCTAGCTAGGGTTCACCTACTACAAGAGCTTGCAACTCAAATACTTTTCTTGCAGCTGTCATAGGAATGAGTACAACAATTTTCCTTGTAATGAATCGTAAGTCTGCTTGAAGTTTTGGTTCAAACAGAGACATGGTTAACTTTTCCAGCACAACGTTAAGATCCAAGAAAGGAGCAACCTGTTTGCGAGGCAGTCTCAGGTAAAACACTGCTTTCAGAACCTGTTTTACCAAACACAGTGAAGAAAACAGTGGATCCGAAATGGCTGCAAGCCATACCTTGATAGAGGAGTATAAAATGTCAGAGGCTAATAACTCACACATTGAGTTCCAGAGGCACATAATCCCTGATAGGGCCCTGGTTGTTGGCTAGGCATCAACTGAAAAATCTATGGACAAAGTAGAAAGTGGATTTTTATCTGGAAACTTTCTTGAGCTTCTCAACCCATTCTCAGACTTGTCAATATAAAATTGTCTAGTAGCAGTTTTTATTGCCTCCTTTGCTAATGCTGCATGTTATCTGAAAAGAGGCACCTAAAGGAATTAAAACTGAATCATCTAGGCAGTTAGTTGATGATGTTTCAGAATGGAGTGTATCAAACTTCTCCTGTCTTATGTGAGTAGGTCCAGTTTGTGAAGTAACTTGTGGTAATTGCCCTTGTCCAATTTCATAAGATGGGAGAACCAATGCTGCCTGGGCCAAAAGGGAGTCATCACAATTATTTTTTGGAGAGTCCTTCTGAATCTTCAGAATTACCTTGGATATCAGTGGAAATGCATTAAGGGAACATTCCTAGCTATGGAATGCAAAAGTATCAATTTTCCATGCCTGTTTGCAAAGAGTTCTGGAGCAAAATCTGTTCAGCTGTCTATTTTTAAAAGAGACAAACAAATATATATGCAGTGTTCCCTACAAGTGAATCAGTTTCTGGAAGAGGATCTGTCCTGGTCCTGTTCAGCTTGTCTACCAGTATGTTTTGCTCTGACAGAATTTTTATTTATTTTTTATTTTTATTTACCATTTGTTAACCGGGAAAGTCCAACTTGGAACAAAGCCAATTTTTAGCGGAGGCCCGGGGAGAAAGGCTCCAGATGCATGTCTTTGTAATGTGGGAGGAAACTGGAGCACCCAGAAGAAAAGCACACAAACACAGGGAGGACATGCAGACTCCACACAGAAGGCACCCCAGCCGAGAATCAAACCAGAGAACCTCTTGCTGTGAGGCGACAACGCTACCACTGCACCACTGCGCCATCCAATGCGATGCAAGATCCTGGCAGAATGCAGGATGTGTTGAGGGCTAATGAGTACTGAAGAGCTACCTCCCAAGCAATCACTGCAAGTCTGCACAGGGGGTATGACTTTGTACCCCCTTGTGTGTTGATGTACCACATCACTCTGGTGTTGTCTGCAATCACCTGTCCATTGATGACGAAGAGATTTTAAGCATGGATCACAGCCAGCATCTCTTTGACATTTATGTGCTTTGGTCTGTAGGATGAATCCCACAATCTTTGCACCTTTACCCCCACTGAAACTGCCTTCCAAGTGAAATCTAAGGCATCCACAATTACAGATTTGCTTGGAAGCAGAGGAGAAAAGGAAAGACCTGAATCTGCTTGTATTTGTAGTCTTTGATCCACGGTGGTACAGCGGTAGCGTTGTTACCTCACAACAAGAGGTTCTCCTGTTCGATTCTCGGCTGGAGTGCCTTCTGTGTGGAGTCTGTATGTCTTCCCTGTGGTTGAGTAGTCTCCAAAAGACATGTGTGAATGGGCGTGCCTTTGCTGAAGGTTGGGTGTCGGGCTGGCAACTTGGCACCATAAAAATCAACTGCCAATCACTAGCAGACCAGAGTTCCACTGTGGCGACCCCTAACTGGAAAAAGCCGAAAAAACAAACATCAGTGCAGTTCCTTTGTTTAATTCCAGTGTATGCAAATGTTGGGGGCATGTGTTTTTTTAGAAAACACTCAATCTTTCTCATGTGTAACCTGGCAAGAGGAATCATGAGAATCATAGATGCCATAAACCCAGCATCATGAGATAGTCTATGGCTGAAGTCTGAGACTGGGTTGAGAAGCTCAAGAAAGTTTCCAGATACATGCTCTTTTGCCAGATAATCCTTTTTACCACAGGTTATCTATAAGACAGCATACAAAGGCAATCCTGTGTAATGGGGTCAAGTAGGAATTCTGACTATTTACCTGGAACCCCAATAGTAATGACTTTTGACACCTGGGAAAAGACTCTGCAAAGATGAGTAAGTCATCTAAATAAGGAAAAAATGTGAATGCCATTTAGTCTGCAATGAAGAATGACTGGAGCTAGATATGCAGAGAACTGATAGAGTGACTCATTCGCAAAACATATGAGAAATTTCCTGAAGCCTTTGAGTATGGAACTGTGATGGTATGCACCTTTTAAGTGAAATACTACCGTAAATCCTCCTTGGGGAATGAGAGATAATAGGCTTTGAAGGGTCAACATCCTGAATTTAGAAACTTTCAAATACAGATTTGGGAAGATAGGATCTGCAACTGGTCTCCAAGAAGCCTATGCCCCTTTGATTTAATGGCACTGGTTCTTTGACTCCTAGGCTGAGTAAGTGCTGTAGAACCTGAGGAAAAAAATCTGTTTGGTTTGTAGGGTGGGGAGGAGGTGCTTATATCTAGTGACAAATGTATCCCTCTGGGGAAAACCTTAACACCCATTAGGTTAGGGTTGCCACCTTTTCAAATGCCCAAAGTGGGGCATTTTTTGTAGAAATATGAGATTTTGCAGGACAAAACATACCCACGGCCAGTGCAAAGGACAGAACTTCATTTTTTTGTCAAAATAAAAGCTTATTTTTGTAGCATTTGAGTTACTTATGCTATTCCATACAATATTTATGTGCTCCAGATACAAAATAACTGTATTATGCAACTATTAAAGAAGAAATTGTTAGCAGGATGAGAGCAGAGCAGCCACACTGTGCAGAAATGTAATAGATCAGTCTTTGACTGGTTGCCAAAAAATGTATGTAGCTATGTATTTGTCAGTTTATTTTTATGGTGTCGAGTTGCCAGTCCGGCACCCAACCTTCAGAGAAGGCACACACACACACTCATGCACCTACCTGCATGTCTTTAAAGTTCACTCGACCTCAGGGAAGACATGCAGACACCGCACAGCAGGTGCTCCAGCTGAGAATCAAACCAGAGAACCTCTTGCTGTGAGGCGACAATACTGTTGAAAAAACATCTACAGGTAGGACTGAATTGACAGTGCGGTGAGACTTAGTATCTTATCAATGGTCATTGAACAATATATTCCACTCACCTTATTATTTATATGCTAGCTTAACAATTAACCTAAATAACTTGTATCAGTGATGCAAATTTAATCCCTAGTCATTATGACTATGTGATCCTTAACAGTCTTTTACGAACCAATAAATTTTATGTACTAGTTGCATCATTAATTATGCTTATTAATCAAACTGAAACGATACAACTACAGTTCTGGTTTACTCTGCGGCATACATAATAAATACGTTTTTCACCCTTATTTTAGCTTTCCAGGGTTCAAAAGAATAAATATCACAAAACTGTATTTTTATATTCACTTCATCGGTCAACTATAGCTATGTGTTATGCCATTTTTTCCTCGGTCAATATCATTTGAAATCTATGTAAAGAACTCTGCCTAGTTGCCATCAGTTAATCATTCACAACCAATATTCCCTCAAATTATGTTGACTCATAATGTCTACAACATATTATTTATGTGCACTGGCTTTATGTAAACTAACTTTTCTACAGTTCTTGTTTACAACTCTTCAGTAAAACTGGGAATTCCCACTTGGACATTCCTAGACTACAAATATAAATAAATGTAAATAAAATAATAAATACCAAAAAGATTGAATTAGGATATTTTATCAAACTACTATCATTCTAACTGCTCAAAAGTGCAACCAATGAGCTCAGTCGCACCAGCAGCTCAGACATCAGAAGGATGGTTGTGTGTGACTAAAGATGGGGAGAACAATTAACAGTTTTTCTTTGTTGGGGGTAAGGGAGATGCAGTTTTAGCACTAACTTGCTTCCTCTGTCAGAGAAATCTGCAATGCAGAACCTGTGGTAGGTGGTAGGAAGGGTGAAAAAAGATATCCAGATAAGAACTCTCATAAACATTACTGCATGCCATGCCTCAGAGGAGTAGGAGGAATACAGCACAGACAGAAATATGAAAATAATTCCTCCTTACAGTATTCATAGCTCTGGGATCTCACCACCAGGTATTATCTCTTGTGATGGGAAAGGACTGGGAGGTGGGTAAATAGTGGGAATCTCAAAAAACAAAACCTGGTGGGCCAAAAATTAAAAAAAAAGTATTCCACTGTACAGCAGTTCAACCACCCACTGAAACTGAAGATATGTACTCACCATAACTATGCATCCATGTTGTCCATTTTTATTCTTCCTCAACATATGGGTAACGGCTCCAACCTCGGATCCGAATTGGCCACATATCACAGATTTATAGATCCTCCCTCTACCCATAATGCCCCAGCTAGCCCAAAATACCTCAGATCGAGTTTGCTGCCTTATAGATCCTAAGATAGAGTAGGAAAAAGGAAATAACAGTAAGCTAGGGCTCAAACTTGGAACTAAAGGTTCCAAAATATCCAGAAGATCACTCCAGAAGATGACAGGAAGGGGGGACAATGGTGAGGAGTTGAGGAAGAATGAAAATGGACAACACAGATGCATAGTTATAGTGAGTACATAACTTTAATACCTGATGTTGTCCTTTTCATTATTCCACAATGTATGCGACACAGTCCCTATCTGCATGAATCTTAGGTGGCCCTCATGGAAGGATATTCCGGAGAACTGCCGAATCAAAAACAGCTCTGCTTCTAGAAGTCAAATCTAGTTTGTAATGAGTAATAAAGGTGTGAGCATTATACCAGGTAGCTGCTGCGCAAATGTCATCAATAGTTCTAGACCAGAAAGCAGAAGAAGTGGCCATGGATCTAGTTGAATGAGCCTTAGGTGGCTTTGATAGGGAGAGGTTTTGCTGAGTACATACAAATGAAATGCAGTCAGTAATCCATTTTGCCAGGGTAACTTTAGAAACCAGTGATCTCACTCTGTTTGGTGAGAAAGAAACAAACTGGTCTGATTTCCTGAAATCTTTTGTCCTGTGTACATAGAAACATAGTTGTCTATGTACATCTAAACGACATAGCATGTACTCTCCCTTATTTGGAAAATTAGGAAAGAAAACAGGCAAATGAATTGTTTGACTGATATTCAATTCAGATGCTACTTTTGGTAAGAAGGACAGATTAGTTTGTAAATTAACTCTATCTTTGTGAAAAACAATGTAAGGGGATTTGGATGATAGAGCCTGGAGTTCAGAAATTCTCCTTGCAGATGTAATAGCTACTAAAAATGCTGTTTTCCAAGACAAAGATTTTAAGTCAGCTTTGGCTTAAGGCTCAAAGGGTTGTTGTTTCAACCTCTGAAGTAGGACTGTCAAATTCTAAGAAGGTTACGGTTCTTTCACTGGAGGTCTGAGGAAGAAGGTGCCTTTTAGAAAAACACCACTCAGGAACAGAACAGGTCCAAAAACGAAGACCAGCCACACTGGAGTAAAGTCCACAATGTTTATTGATCCACAGAAACAAGATGATTAAGTGCGTCCGTATATGTACTTCATCAGAATCACAAACACATATAGTACCCAGCACTTTTAAATCCCAACCCTTAAGTTATTATCCAATAAAATTAATGGAGGCATTATTCAATCCATAGCATAAAAGGGGCAGAACCATAACAAGTGTATGTAACCTAACTTTACCCTTACATTCTCCTCAAAGCATTTGACAAAAATAATTAATATTCAACACGCTTAGCAAATACAAAATTCCTAAAAATATCAGAAATAAATATATAAGGGTACATATATTAATACATAAGTATATGAATATAAAAGTGTATAAATGTAGAAAAATGTATAAAAGTTTGTAAATATAAAAAAAAATGTTTGAATGAAAATAGCCTGTAATTGTTACTTAAATATTTACACCACATATGATTTCAACTTTAAAACACTGGTGATAGCTGTACTGTCATTCAGGCAGGGGAAGGTGGTGGAATCCAACCTTAACTGCCACCTAAGCTCCTTGGTTTCCAAGAGATCTTCCCAAGGTCCCCCCCCCCCCCCGAGATCTCTTTGTACACATTCCAAAACATTTATACACTTTTTCTTTTGCATTTTGGTTCTTTGCCTTTTAGAAAAGCCTTGCACAATTTGGAAGAAGCTAAAGAGGAAGCTTTTTCTCCTGAATGAAATTTGCTATGGCTGTTAACTGTACTTTGATTTTGTAGAAAAACTAGCATCTTCCTGAAAAAAAGTGGCTAAGAATTCTAGAACCAAAAAAAATAGGAGCCATAAAATGGTCAATTATAACTGAGCTGTTCAACCGACAAACTTTCTATAAAAATTTTGGAATTTGAGGTAAAAGGGGAGAGGTATAAAGGAGACCGAAGGGTCAAATTTGGACTACAACAATTCTCAGTGACTCTATACTTGAGTGGAGATTAGAGCAATATACCTGCGGCACTTGTTGTTGTGGGGAGATGCAATTGCAGCAAGGTTGGCTCCAACAACAGAAAATTTTCTCTGTCACTGATTGTTTGAGAGACCACTAATGAGGTAATAAAATGGACATGCTGAGTTTGTCCGCTAGTACGTTGGATTTCCCCAGAATGTAGATTGCCATAAGAAAGTGGTTTGAGGAGATCACCCACTACCACACTCTCATTGCCTCTTGACAAAGGGGGTAAGATCAGGTTCTCCCTTGTTTGTTGATGTACCAGACCACAGACATGTTACATAATACCGATGTGTGAATTGGTCTCTTGGGGGGAACACATGTCTTAGACCATCCATCTCAAGAAATGCCCCCCACCCCACCCCAAATGGGAGGCGTCCATGGTCACCGTGGTCACTGGAAAAGGCAGAATAAAAGGACGGCCTAGGTAAAACAAGAAAGATAATTTCTGCATACTCAAGTGAGTTTGACTGGGAAGGACAGAGGATGTTGCAGAACAGACCACCACTGAACAGCAAGAGTGCACTGGAGAAGACACATATAGTAACGTGCCATAGGAACTAAGGTTATGGCCGCTGCCATCAAAAACCTAGAGCCTGAAGAATTCTAGCTGGAAGAGCAAAATGTACAAGGATTTGCTGCATCTGGAACCTGATAATAACCATACAATGTGTAGGAAGAGCGGCAATCTGACTTACTATGTTCAACTGGGCACCAATGAACTCTGTACCTATTGAAGTTTTGGTTTGGAGATGTTGATTGAAATGCCTAGTCTTTGACAAAGTTAGAGTAAATCGTCCCTGGACTGTTCTAACAGATGCTTGGTTGCGACAGTGAGGAGCCAGTCATCTAGATATTGAAACACTCAGAATCCCAGCAGTCTCAGGTGAGCTGCTACCACAGCCATACACTTGGTAAGCACCCTGGGGGCTGTGGTGAGACCAAAGGGCAGGATTCTGAACTAACAGTAACTAGCCCCCAACCCAAAGCACAAATATCTTCGGGAATGTCTGTTCATCTTGACATGACAGTACATGTCCTGAAGATCAACTGAGCACATCCAATCATCCTTGCACAAAAAGGGTAGGATGGACTGAACCATGACCATTTGGAACTTTGACTTCTTCACAAATTGGTTCTGGTTACTTAGATCCATAATTGGTCTCAGACCTTCTTTAGCACTAAAAAGAACCTTGAGTAAGTTCCAAATCGTCTTTGGTCTGGTAGGACCTCCTGGATGACTCTTTTGTCCAGCAGCTTTTAAATCTCATGAGTTGCAGTTTCTCTGTGACCAGGTGGGATGTCAGGAAGCTTTCTTCTTTTGGTTGGGGGAATCTGGAAAAAATGTTATGAAATAACCGCTGGATATTATTTTTAGCACCCAAGAATCTTTTGTTATAGAAACACAGGTGTCCAAGTGCAAGGACAATTGCCCCCAGCTGCCTCCTGAGGTGAGCAGTCAGGCAACCCTTCAGGACTGCTGAAAGGGTCTAACTGGAAATTAATCTAGGAAACCCTGGTTTTGCATGCCTCCTCTGCCACAAGGATAGCGTCTTCCACTTAAACTCATACCATGCCTCTAGATGAGTTGTCTCTGCATGGATCCCAGAAAGAGCCCTGAGATTTATGGAACCACATTTTCTTTCCCCTCTCTGATTCTGCAAAAAAGATCACTCAGGAGTAGAAAAGCGAAGTGTTTCTTTCACAAAAGGGTCAAACAAGGATGTTCTGTCAAAGAGAACATTGATAAAAGAAGACTTGAAAGGCTCTGTAAAATCACATAACCGCATCCAGGCATGTCTCTTAATGGCAACGCCTGAACCTGCACCCCATGAGGTATCCTTTGCAGCATGAGATATCAACCTCATGGATACACTGGACATGGATAAAACACTGGCCAGCTGTGAAGATGATCTATTACAGTCCTCCACAGACATGGATTCTTAGAAGGATTTTGAGAGCTCCTTGGTCAAATCCGGCTGCAGCCTTGTAAAGAGCGCTAAATAATTCAGGGACCTCAAGGCAAAGATCGCTGAGGCAAATCTGCACTTTCTGAATCTGTCCAATGTCTTTGACTCTCTATTAGGGGAATGGACAGAGGAGCTCTGCTCAGCTAGCTCATTTTTTCTGGCTGCCGCTGCAAACACAGCATCAACAGGGACTCCTTTGCTCCAACAGGGTCTATCTTTCAGCCATGCCAAAATTTTGCCTGGACATCGGGGAATTGGTTCTACAGAGTTCAGTTCCTTCCATGCCCAGTGAGAGAATAGGTCAATAAGCTCTTCAGCTAGGGGGGGTTACCCAAGGCATAGATTGGTCAGAACCAAAAGCTTCCAGAAATACTGACTTCTCTCTGGGGAAGGGGTATCTGAAGGCCATCCACCTTTCTGCTAAAGAATCTCCAGAATTTATCCATACGAGATGTCATCCAGTGGAAATCTGGGGGACCATTCCCCTTCATCAAAGTCAGTATCCTCTGTGAGACATTCCATAGGGGAATCTATGTACCTCCTTTTGCACATTCTCTTGCAGGGACCTCCTCAGTGGGATGCTCTGCGGAGTTATCTGAAGAGAGTGGAAGTTCCTCTAGGAAAACTGTCTGGATGCTAGTTGGTACCATCTGTCCCTGTGGAGTAGGTCTGATGGGATCAGAGTTTGGACCCACTGGGGAATAGGCGTAGGATCCAAGGAAGAGCAAGAAACTGGATCTCTTGGGTGAGAGAAAACCCTGTCCACTACCTCAAATGGAGAAGGACTGAGAAAAGCTACAGCAGGCCACAGCACCAGGATCAAAACCTCCAAAGCAGCCAAGCCCCGACCCTGTCTGGATCCATGCCTCAAGGAGGAAGTTTGGATCCAAGCTTTCTAGCACTGAATCTCCAAGGGGCAAAGACGGCTCCAACAACATCGGATTAGACCCTGGTCCCATGGATTCGACACCAATGCTTCAGCTGTGGGACTCATCCCAATCAGAAGGAATATGAGCACAACTAGTCAGGAAAAACTGTCGAAGTCGAAGACCTAGGTGTCTCTGGATCCAACACCGACTCGCTCAGGGCTCTAGGATCCAAGGGTTCTGAAGCCATGGGACAGATCAGAGAAGGGTATATCACTATATGGGAAGTGGAGGGAAGGCTCATGGATCCAATGGGAGATGGAGACAGAATAACCCCCATCTGAAGCTGAGCTCTGAGGAAGTTCCTCATCATCCTATTCACTTTGGCCTCAGAAAGACTTCAAGAGGATCTGATGGACAAGGTAGAGGACTGTGGCCTTGAGCTTTTCCTCTATGTTGTCTGAAGAAAAGGGGAATAGAGCTGAGGAGACACTGGATCAATTGTGAACTCGGGTGAGCAAGTACAAGGAGATTTTGATAAAAAAGTGGTCGGATCTGAGGTTTTTGGATCTGAATGCTGCTTGCAAGATTTTTCCAGTATGATGATTAGACTGGAGGATTGAAAATCCGATAATTTCCTTTTAGGATATGAAGAAGCTGGATATGAAGTTCTTCGGATCTTCTGGGAGGCTCCAATGAAGCCATGGTGGAAGAAGAGGTCTTCAAAGATCAGGTATGGGATCTCTTTCGAAATGCCAAAGACGTTTTAGGATGTGTAGTGGGGTTCTGAGACCCTGATGAAGAAGAAGATGGAGGCAACAATCCCTCAAGGATCAATTTATTTTTTCCACCAGAAATTGCTCTATAGTTAAAAGTAGCACAAACAGACCAATCAATATTCAGGTGAGCAAAGCTTTGCAAAAACTAAAGGTTTTGAGTGGTACATACAGATTCATGAAAAGTGATAAGGGAAATAATATAGTAGTAATGACTAGAGAAGCCTACAGTGAGGGGGTTTTGAAACTTTTAAATAACAGGGATGAATATGTCACTATTTCACTTTCAGAGATCCATAAACGCCAACGCATCATACATTCATATTTGTATGAAGCCTTAATGGAGGGTGACATAAGCCATGAATTATATGAATTTTGTGTTATAGATCAACCGCGTATTGGGGTTTTCTTTGGGATTCCTAAATCTCATAAATCTTTAGTCAATCCCCCTTTTAGACCCATTGTGTCTTCGTCCCATTCAATAACAGAAGGATTGGCATTGGTCATTGATGCTTTATTGGGGCCTACTATTTATAATGAAAAGTCTTATTTACGAGACTCTTGGCATTTTTTAACTAAATTGAATGCATTTCTTTCTACATTTTGTTTTGACCCTAATAAACATCTAATGCTTACAGTGGATGTGGTGTCATTATACACCTGCATTCCCCAAGATCAAGGTATTGAGGCAGTACAGGATTTTTTGTCTAAATATTATAATGGTTTTTCTACAAACACTGTTTCTTTAATTTGTAGATTTTTAGAAATAATTTTAGAAAACAATTTTTTTCTGTTTGATAAAACTTATTATAGACAGAGTAAAGGAGCAGCGATGGGGTCCCCGGCTGCTCCTGCATATGCAAATGTCGTTATGGCAATGTGGGAACAGCAATTTATGCCATTGTTGATGAACAGATTTAAAATTGTATTTGTTTGTCGTTTTATTGATGATTTATTTTTTATTTTAGATCAAAGTGATATTAATAATGATGCATTTCTTAGTTATATTAATTCTTTATCCACTTATATTAAGTTTGTTATTGGTGGTAAAGGTAATAGAGTTGATTTTGGATGTTAATTTAAGGTGGGACCCTGAAGAGATGAGGATTCATAGTACCATTCATAGAAAGAAAACCTTTAATAATGGTTATCTCCATTATAAAAGTGGGCATCCGATACATATTATTTCTAATATTCCTAAAGGACAGTTCATTAGAGCCAGTCGGATGACATCAAAGGAATCTGATGTTATTGATGAATTTCACTTTATCAATTCTTTATTTTCCAATAGAGGTTATCCTATAACACAGTTAAAGCAAACAGCTAATGATATTTTTAAAAGACGTAAAACTGATTTCCCACCATTATTAAACTTATTTAGTGATGGAATTATTTCAGGTGGTATCAATACAAGTAACATTTTGCCCAATAATATGGTGTGTACACTTGGTATGAATTCAGACAGCAAACAAATTAAGGATATTATTACAAAAAATTGGCGAGTAATTAGAGGTAATGCTGAAATGTTTGGCATTCTAGGGGAAAAACCAGTATTTGTTCAAAGAAATGATAATAGTTTAAAGAACATTTTGGGACAACATAATGTTGATAGATCAAATACTAATACAGTTAAGAAGGGAATGCACTGTTGCAATGATTGCAACATGTGCAGATATATTTCTGTTGGTCCGTACATTTCAGTTTCTACTTCAGAAATGATTTTTACAGTTCCAAGTTATGTTAATTGTCGGAGTGCAGGTATAGTTTACATAGCTCTTTGTTCATCATGTCCTGCATTTTATGTGGGCATGACAACTAGAGAACTAAGAATACGTATTAGAGAGCATTTATACTGTATTAAAATTAAGGATGATAAGAATGCCCTCTTTAAGCATTCACAGGTGTGTGGTGCTTTTCATAAATTTTTATTTTCTATTTTAGAAGTGTGTCATAAAGATTTGAGGGAAGGGGACTTCAAAAATCTTTTGCTACAAAAGGAAGCTGAGTGGCAAATAAAACTGAAGGCAGACCATTTACCTGGTCTTAATGAGTCAATTAATATGAAATGTTTTTTAAAAAATCAAAAATTAAAAGTAAACAAAAGCAATGATTTGATTTGTTTACATATTTTATAAAGTAGTCCTTTTTGTATATATTTATTTCTCTAAAAGTAATGATATTGTTTTAATTGGTTAATTATCATTAATTACAGTGTGTTAATTATATTTGTATTTAAGAAGTCAGTGTGATGAGTTATTTTATTCTGATGAAGTCCACGGACGAAAGCGGAAATAAAAAGAGTGTTACGCTATTTCTTGGTGTTATCCTGTTACTTCGTATTCAACAGTAGCTGCATTTTGCCTTTTTTGTATTTTATTTGTTTAAGTTTTGGTACTTTGGTTTACTAGTTTCGTTTGTACCATGGCAGAAGCAGCTGAGGATCCTTTACTCAATATGAGCATATATCCTACACCATCTACGGATCCTGTGAATTTGGGCACTTTACTGTTCAGCGCATTGACGGAAATCAAAGGGTCATTACAGATTTTGGTTGCTAATGCGAATGCAAAAGTCTCTGTTTCAAAGATATCCAGTCCGGATGGTTCTTTTCAAGAACTAGACACAGTGGTTTGTTTGGACAATTTACCTACGACTGAAAAGAATGTTGCTACTACTTCTTTAAGCAACGTGGATAGGAATCAACAACGCATCATTGGTCGAGCGACAGTGAGTCATTTTTTCGACCGTGCAGACAATCCGTTCGGATCGTTGGGTAGACAAGGAGGTGTTCCATCAAAGAATACGCCATGGCATTGTGATTTCGCTGACAAACGTGAACAGCTCTACAAATTACTGCAAAGGTACAATTCTATACACCTAGAGAATTGTTATTTTACACGTTGTATTGAGTTGCAAATAATTCCTAAGGGGTTGCGCTTCTTTAAATGCCCGAATGGCGTACAAACTGGTGACCCGTTTTTTAAAATCTTGACTGATTTCTTTAATGGAGCTGGACTGAATTTCCTTAAGTTATTAGTTGATAACAATGAAAGGAAATTGGAACTACTAAAGCATGAAATTGTAACTTTAGAGTCGTTTTTTAAGCAGCATTTCGATGATGACAGTTTTGGTGATTTGTTTAATAATATGTTACAGGATTTGGAACAATCTGCTAATGAGAACATTAATAGGAAGCATAACAAATTGTTATGTGATATACAAGCTTATGAAACAAATACTGTATTCACGAACTTTGTTTCTGGTAGTAAATTTAATAGTGAAAAACAGAAAAATGAACTGGAACGCAATAAGAGTAGGCTGAACTATTAAAATAATTTAATGATTCCACAGATAAAATTAGCGCTTTCGGCGGGTAAAATAACCCACCTTCTTCAGATCACACAGCTGAACATGAAGAACTTTTATTTATACATCTATACATATTAGATGTCCAATAGCCTTAAAGTGCATTATTTAAATGCTTAAATTGTCATAGCGACCTTAAAGTGAAATCGCTACCCATGAAATATTACTTACGCTACTGTCAGCTACAAAAGCACATATAAAAATAACAAGTGTTTAAAACATAATACATTTCCTACTTGTTACAATGCGATTAAACGGAAAAATATCCTCTTTTACATTAAGGCAGGCCATGTCTAGATTATCTAAATACAAGAATTAATGTTAAAGTAAACGATCGCTAGCTGGAATAAATCAGGTTCACAACATAACCATAAGGTTAATCTAAAGCCCAAATAGCGCCAGTTTGAATATCCTTTAGATCATCACATTGCAAAAAGTATATTTGTGGAAATATTATCCACTTTATCCTTATAACAAAATTAATAATAATATGTTTCATATCCAAATAAGTATATATTCATATATAACAATGAAATAACATTATTACTATGAATTGTTACTCTTACCACAAAAATTATATAAGGCACATTAAATAAACCTAAATGGCATGTTATATGTAATAAATTAATATAAATTCAAATATGTAAAAAAAACAGCCTACATTGTCAAGTCAACAATTTATATATTTCTATTGATATGAAAAAGCTTGACATAATATTCACAATCCTACCGTCTATTAAATTTATCTATTGTAGGCCAACCATTTCAAAACACATTTGATAGAAAGGGCCTCATTTATACCTGGTGTAACCTGTGCCCTGGTGCGAATTTGCCAACATAGTTCATCTATTTCTAGACGGACTTGCCAGGGTCCCCCTCTAATATCTTGTATTCTTTGCTGTAGAATGACAAACTTAAATGCATGCCCACTATTTTCCACAATATGTCTAGCTAAAGCATTATTCTGATCCTTTTTAGAAACTGCGTTCATATGCTCGTAGATTCTGGTCTTTAATTTACGCTCGGTTTTTCCTATGTAAAAAGCTTTACATAGGTTACATAGGGCAGCGTAAACCACTGATTTTGTTTCACAAGTAAAATGACTATTAATCTTGTATTCTATGCCATTAATACTACAAGTAGTGCCAATTTTGATATGCATACACTGACTGCATGCTCCACACCTATACATCCCTTGTGGGCGGTTGGACATACGTTTTTTCTTTGTTTTTTCCATAATACATTTAAGGTTATCCCCTCTCCTGTAAGTTATTTTGGGTTTTTCACCTAAAAGGGCAACTAATCCTTTTTCATGTTTAACAACTTCCCAATTTTTATTAATAATTTCTATTATCTGTTGAAAATCCACAGAATAAGTATGTAAAAAACTACTACAATAATTAAACTGATGTAGTGTAGGTGTTTCTACTTGTATGATGGGAATTCCAGAAATAACATCTTGATTGTTACTATTTGTAAAAGAAAGCAGAGGGGAAAAGTGCCCCTCCTCACGTTTGTTAGTAACTTCTAGAACAATGTTGTTAACTAGATGTAACGGATAACCCCTTGATGTAAACATATCTATCAATTTTTCACATTCCATTTGAAAGTCACAATCGTCCGTCACCATCCGTGCTGCTCTAACCAGTTGACTCTTAACAACTGATCTTTTTTGATAATATGGATGGTTACTTGAAAAATGTAATAGGGAATTAGAATAAGTGGGCTTTCTATATATAGTGCTCTTAAATCTGTTGTTAGTAACATCTTTAGATAAAAGAACATCTAAATAATTAATTTCAAAATCGGCTACTGAATATGTGAAGCAGAGGAATTCTGTCATGCTAGTCATGCTCTCAATAAACTCTGGAATAATTGATTTATCCCCTTTCCAAATACAGAAAATGTCGTCCTGGTACCCTGTATAATAAGAGACATGTTGTTGAAAAATATCATCTTTAAACAAAAATTCATCCTCCCAGTAGGTCATTACTGCATTTGCGAATGAGCCACCATATGGGGAGCCCATCGCCACCCCTGATGTTTGTAGGTAGAAATTACCTTCAAAGGTGAAAAAATTGTTCCTTAACACTAATTCTAGGAGGGTTTCAACTATATAGATGGTATCATCCTGTATTTTTCTAGCTGACAAGAACTCCCTAACCCATACTAGGCCTGTGTCTTGAGGGATAACCGTATAGAGGTCTTTAACATCTATTGTTAAAAATACTGAATCAACGGTGTAAACTTGATTACTGATATCCCTCAGGAAGGACCAGGAGTCTTTACAAATATGTTTGACTGTCCCTATAAGGGGCTTCAAAATGCTATCCACATACTTAGCGCACGCATAGGTAATGGAACCTCTACCATCAATGATAGGTCTAAAAGGTGGGGCTTGTAGTCGCTTATGTAGCTTAGGTGCACCAAAAAACGCGGGGATTCTGGGTGCAGACATTTCCAGATATTGAAAAACATCTAAATCTATATACCCCTCCAGGAACAGATCATTAAGAGTACCATGGATTTTCCTGTATGCACCATGTATTTCATTTAGTGATACTTGCTCATAAGCCATTGTATCAAGATGTTCCATCATATATTCAACATATTTATATTGATCCATTAAGACCACCCCCCCCACCTTTGTCCGGTCTCATAACCCGAACATTGCAATCTTTCAGTAGGTGTAAAAAGTCCCATTCAAGACTAGACATGTTATTAACACATTTTACCCTGTTATTTATGACATGGTTCTTAATAGCCCATAAGTCTAATTCACACATTTTTTCAAAAGTTGATAAAATGGGATGTAACGGTGGGTTGTAGGAGCTTGACACTTTTAAGCTGTTAAGGACCGGGATGTTGTTTCCCATTAAAAAGTTCAGATTTCATTTTCTGGCATAAATTTTTAGATCAATTATAGTCTTAGTTATGTCCATATGTCGGGCGGGGACAAACGTTAGATCCTTGGCGAAAAAGTCAACCATATCCTGTTGTATGGTCAGGAGAGTATAGTTGTATAAAACAAAATCACTATAAGAACTTTTCAACAGAGTAGGGTCAGTGCCAAAATCAGGGTTCACGATCATCTCCTCCTCCCCCGTCTTTTGTTCCTCGCGTTGTTCTGCCTCTGCGTTTGAGGGGGATTCTTCCTCTTGGAATTGTTGACCAGGTGAAAACCCTGATTATTCTGCTGAATCTCCTCTTCTATAGTGATATTCTGTTGATTAAAATTCATTGATCCAGCAGCTTGTGCATATCCTTGGTTAGGGACCTGTAAATTAATATTGCTGTTATTATTATTAAATCTCGGGCTCCTTCTTGGCCCCTGCCTTTGTTCAGTTGAATAATTATTGCTACTGAAATTGTTATTTTCCCTTTGATTAAGTTCCCCAGTGTTATTGGGTTGATCAGCAGCCTCATCGAGAGCCGTTGTTACTGCTCTAGGAGGTTTTGGGTAGGCACATTTATTATTATAGTCAGTTATATCCCTTACAAGTTTCTTTTTCTTTGTGGCAAGAAGTTTCTCCATGCTAGCTTCAATACTTGTAAAAATACGACAATATTCATATTTGTACCGAAAAAACTCCCTGTCAGATATAATGGATTGTTCTAAATTTTCAAGTTCTTCAGATAGAACCACTATATCTTTAGAATAATAAACTATCAGGGCCTGTAAGAATTCTGTACTTTGTCGATCAAACAAGTCTATGAGTTCCTGATAGAAAGGGGAACTCTCCAAAAGGCCAGCGGGAAATCGCCATTGACGCAAGCCCTTGGGAATAACCTTGTTCCTAATGCATTCAGTTAGGTATGAAACCTCAAGTTGTAGTTTTTTGCATCTATACAATTTATTGTCAAATAGATCTATTTTTTCTGATAATGTGCCACTATTTGAAGTTCCCCCTAAAGTAGGCATCGCATGTGGATGGAACTCCTGGCTAAAGAAGTTATTATTAGATAAAAAATTAGCCATAATGGGAATCCCTTGCTTGTTTGGGATTCCCTCCGTGTTTTCAGCTGAATGCATGTTAATAATGTTATTACCTGGTTGCACACCACCAGCTTCAAGTGGAAAAACACGGTCACTAGGCACATAAAGTCTGTTGTTACTGCCTGGTAATCCAGCATCCGTATTGCGAAGCACTGGGGACTGTTGTCCATTCGGTGGAGTTGTGGAACTTCCATTAGGTATAGCAAATCCAGGCGGTGGTAAGTTGTTACCAGTTCTTAAAACAGGCAACGCCATAGCGTCTACTTTCTGTGTTAAGGCATCTACCCTGCCCAGTAGAGCCTCAACAAGTGCTGTTAAACTGCAACTAGAATTGCCGCTAGTATCATTCTCCTCGTTCCGCTGTGTAAATAATGGTGGAGAAGCCTCTCCGGTTCCGGTCGCCATCAACGTAACTTTGCAACAAACACGCCAAACAAACTTTGTGAAAAACAGAAAAACGAACTGGAACGCAATAAGAGTAGGCTGAACTATTAAAATAATTTAATGATTCCACAGATAAAATTAGCGCTTTCGGCGGGTAAAATAACCCACCTTCTTCAGATCACACAGCTGAACATGAAGAACTTTTATTTATACATCTAAACATATAAATTGTTGACTTGACAATGTAGGCTGGTTTTTTTACATATTTGAATTTATATTAATTTATTACATATAACATGCCATTTAGGTTTATTTAATGTGCCTTATATAATTTTTGTGGTAAGAGTAACAATTCATAGTAATAATGTTATTTCATTGTTATATATGAATATATACTTATTTGGATATGAAACATATTATTATTAATTTTGTTATAAGGATAAAGTGGATAATATTTCCACAAATATACTTTTTGCAATGTGATGATCTAAAGGATATTCAAACTGGCGCTATTTGGGCTTTAGATTAACCTTATGGTTATGTTGTGAACCTGATTTATTCCAGCTAGCGATCGTTTACTTTAACATTAATTCTTGTATTTAGATAATCTAGACATGGCCTGCCTTAATGTAAAAGAGGATATTTTTCCGTTTAATCGCATTGTAACAAGTAGGAAATGTATTATGTTTTAAACACTTGTTATTTTTATATGTGCTTTTGTAGCTGACAGTAGCGTAAGTAATATTTCATGGGTAGCGATTTCACTTTAAGGTCGCTATGACAATTTAAGCATTTAAATAATGCACTTTAAGGCTATTGGACATCTAATATGTATAGATGTATAAATAAAAGTTCTTCATGTTCAGCTGTGTGATCTGAAGAAGGTGGGTTATTTTACCCGCCGAAAGCGCTATTTTTATCTGTGGAATCATTAAATTATTTTAATAGTTCAGCCTACTCTTATTGCGTTCCAGTTCGTTTTTCTGTTTTTCAGTAAATTTAATAGAACTTATAATGGTGGCAACCAGTTTCCAGTTCATAAGAATGTAAAGGTTACTAATGAAGCTGAAGCTGGTACTAATAGCAAATGGTTTGGTTCTTTTGAAAAAAATTTTCCACCGTTGAAATCAACTATTGAACCAGGCCCATCTAACAGCAGTAGGCAAACTCATATTAATAGCTCAGCTGTGAATTTAGATGGCAAAACATCTGTGGACAAGGAAGGTGGTTCTAGATCTGAGACTGTTAATAATGATAGTGTGAATGTTTCTGATACCAATCGTAGTAACAAATCGAATTCGGGGCCCAACCAAAGTGTTGTACTAAATCAATCTGTAGCCCCAAACACTACTTTGAATAAGAAACATTTAAATTCAGCAAAAACTGTGTTAACAAGGAGCCAGACTTTTCTGAACTCTCATTCTTCGGGGGACGAAACTTAGACTTAGATTCTAGTCATCTTAGTGTCATTAATTTGACTGATTATGTTTTTTCTTCGGAAGAAATGAATGTTCTTAAATTGGGGTTGAATTTTGTTCCTCACTCAAAGGCCAATTATGTAAAAACTGTGGTTGATGTTAAAAAATATGTAAGAAAATTGAATTTACATTTTTTGTTACATGATATAACTACAAATAACAAAGTATTTTGTAAGCCTTCTAATTTTTGTCCTAGGTTGCACCATACTCTGTACACTTTTGAGGAATTGTGTATACAGGACATTGATGTAATGCTTAACAGCAAACGTAAATGTAATTATAACCTTACAGCTGCAGAGAGCAAAGCTTTGCAAAAACTAAAGGTTTTGAGTGGTACATACAGATTCATGAAAAGTGATAAGGGAAATAATATAGTAGTAATGACTAGAGAAGCCTACAGTGAGGGGGTTTTGAAACTTTTAAATAACAGGGATGAATATGTCACTATTTCACTTTCAGAGATCCATAAACGCCAACGCATCATACATTCATATTTGTATGAAGCCTTAATGGAGGGTGACATAAGCCATGAATTATATGAATTTTGTGTTATAGATCAACCGCGTATTGGGGTTTTCTTTGGGATTCCTAAATCTCATAAATCTTTAGTCAATCCCCCTTTTAGACCCATTGTGTCTTCGTCCCATTCAATAACAGAAGGATTGGCATTGGTCATTGATGCTTTATTGGGGCCTACTATTTATAATGAAAAGTCTTATTTACGAGACTCTTGGCATTTTTTAACTAAATTGAATGCATTTCTTTCTACATTTTGTTTTGACCCTAATAAACATCTAATGCTTACAGTGGATGTGGTGTCATTATACACCTGCATTCCCCAAGATCAAGGTATTGAGGCAGTACAGGATTTTTTGTCTAAATATTATAATGGTTTTTCTACAAACACTGTTTCTTTAATTTGTAGATTTTTAGAAATAATTTTAGAAAACAATTTTTTTCTGTTTGATAAAACTTATTATAGACAGAGTAAAGGAGCAGCGATGGGGTCCCCGGCTGCTCCTGCATATGCAAATGTCGTTATGGCAATGTGGGAACAGCAATTTATGCCATTGTTGATGAACAGATTTAAAATTGTATTTGTTTGTCGTTTTATTGATGATTTATTTTTTATTTTAGATCAAAGTGATATTAATAATGATGCATTTCTTAGTTATATTAATTCTTTATCCACTTATATTAAGTTTGTTATTGGTGGTAAAGGTAATAGAGTTGATTTTTTGGATGTTAATTTAAGGTGGGACCCTGAAGAGATGAGGATTCATAGTACCATTCATAGAAAGAAAACCTTTAATAATGGTTATCTCCATTATAAAAGTGGGCATCCGATACATATTATTTCTAATATTCCTAAAGGACAGTTCATTAGAGCCAGTCGGATGACATCAAAGGAATCTGATGTTATTGATGAATTTCACTTTATCAATTCTTTATTTTCCAATAGAGGTTATCCTATAACACAGTTAAAGCAAACAGCTAATGATATTTTTAAAAGACGTAAAACTGATTTCCCACCATTATTAAACTTATTTAGTGATGGAATTATTTCAGGTGGTATCAATACAAGTAACATTTTGCCCAATAATATGGTGTGTACACTTGGTATGAATTCAGACAGCAAGCAAATTAAGGATATTATTACAAAAAATTGGCGAGTAATTAGAGGTAATGCTGAAATGTTTGGCATTCTAGGGGAAAAACCAGTATTTGTTCAAAGAAATGATAATAGTTTAAAGAACATTTTGGGACAACATAATGTTGATAGATCAAATACTAATACAGTTAAGAAGGGAATGCACTGTTGCAATGATTGCAACATGTGCAGATATATTTCTGTTGGTCCGTACATTTCAGTTTCTACTTCAGAAATGATTTTTACAGTTCCAAGTTATGTTAATTGTCGGAGTGCAGGTATAGTTTACATAGCTCTTTGTTCATCATGTCCTGCATTTTATGTGGGCATGACAACTAGAGAACTAAGAATACGTATTAGAGAGCATTTATACTGTATTAAAATTAAGGATGATAAGAATGCCCTCTTTAAGCATTCGCAGGTGTGTGGTGCTTTTCATAAATTTTTATTTTCTATTTTAGAAGTGTGTCATAAAGATTTGAGGGAAGGGGACTTCAAAAATCTTTTGCTACAAAAGGAAGCTGAGTGGCAAATAAAACTGAAGGCAGACCATTCACCTGGTCTTAATGAGTCAATTAATATGAAATGTTTTTTAAAAAATCAAAAATTAAAAGTAAACAAAAGCAATGATTTGATTTGTTTACATATTTTATAAAGTAGTCCTTTTTGTATATATTTATTTCTCTAAAAGTAATGATATTGTTTTAATTGGTTAATTATCATTAATTACAGTGTGTTAATTATATTTGTATTTAAGAAGTCAGTGTGATGAGTTATTTTATTCTGATGAAGTCCACGGACGAAAGCGGAAATAAAAAGAGTGTTACGCTATTTCTTGGTGTTATCCTGTTACTTCGTATTCAACAGTAGCTGCATTTTGCCTTTTTTGTATTTTATTTGTTTAAGTTTTGGTACTTTGGTTTACAATATTCAGGTGTACTACTCCTAGGCAATAAATGCACTCTCTGTGGGCATCAAAATTTGGTATTATGTGCCCAGAGGAAGTGCATTTCTTAAAGCCAGTTGGTTTCTTGGCCAAATACACTCCTTATTCTATGACCTGCAGTTATTGAATGAGCGCTAACAAGGGAACCACAACTTTACTACACCTCTATCAAGTCCTTAACACTTGAAAGACCTAAAACACTCTATCAGTTTCTTTCAGCTGGTTTCGGCCAAATACACTCCTAACTCTATGACCCGTGGTTATTGAATGACTGCTAACTAGGGAACTGCAAGTTTACTGGACCGCCATCAAGTCCATAACACTTGAAAGACCTAAAGTATGTTTTAACAGCTAAATTGTTTAGCATTGTATTTGATCAGCTTCTGCTTGCCACCAGAACTTGAAGCCCCCCTCTCCTATTCCCAAGTTATTGATGTAACTATACTCCACAGAGACTACTACTACCAAGCATTTAGGTATTTTGCCCAATAATTATCTCAATGTGCCTCTTTATTCTCTTCGGTCTTGCCTACATACATTGTACTCAGCCAAAACCTACAGACTCTCATTTTTCCCTAACTAAACATTAGCTTCACCGTTTAACACAGCACTCTTTAGTTTAAATTATAATTAGCAAAGCTCTTGGTCCTTACTGATGTTTTTTTTTTACGAGCTATTCCAGCACAGCCATTCTGGTAACAAACTCTGCCTTCCTCCTTTTCTTCTTTCCCTGGTTACGCCTACCCTCCCATAATGTTCCTCACCAGTTAAAATCTACTATTTGCAATAGGTGACGTCTCTTTCTCCTTCTGTCCATACCATTCCTCACATCTGCAAATTCTGGGGGTGAGAGTACACTGTTCCTCTAAATTGTATGTATCACATCCATAGACATAAGGCATTTCTGCACTGATTAATTTTCTAAGTTTATCCATGTTACCATTGTATTTAAGCTGTATTTATGCTGCTCGAACTTAGAATTGAACAGTACAGCTGTTTATGGTCACGTTAAAGGATAAGAAGAGTCAACGACTCTATCTTTTGTGTTTAACATTGAACATGCATTTCTATATTAGCGTGTGATATGCACAGAATGTTAAAAGCGATCAGTGGCTACGATCTTTACTGAGCCTTTTATCTGTCCTAGTTGACTGTGATACATATGCATTGCTACAAATATATGAGGCATTTGTTACTTATTCACTTAGAACTATGCTTGTTGCAATCTTTGTTTCCCAGGTTACACTAGCATCAGACCTATAATACGGCTACATTTCTGTTAAGCATTACCACGCTATTACTAGGGCATAATTTTCATTAGTTGTTTATTAACATTAAGTAGCAGCTCGAGCATTATGCTTGCTATATGGCTGTATTTTGTTAATCCTCACTACAGTGATATTTCTAAGGTGCTATTAAATTAGTTGTCTATGTGCTTCCACAGATTTCTGCCCAGGTTACTCTATTTCCCTACTATAGGCATTGGAAAAGTTGTGCTAATTGTTTTGTGCTAATTGTTGAGAAGCAATTATTCTATGAGTCTCTTCTCCTGACCTGCATTGTTGCTATTGATTGCACATGCCATTTCCAGCCTGTGTTTTTTGCCATTGTATTGCTTATCATTAACAGTTGCTGCTTTAGAAATGAAACTTGCTGTCATATGAAATTATAAATTTCTACCCCTCTCTCCCATTTTACACTACCCTATAGCTAATTCCTCTGCCTACTCTTTCACTGTCTGTTCTGTTCCCACACCAACTTCTATTGTTTTCCTCTGGTCTCCTACTCAAGTAATTACATGTACTTATATCTTAACATGGCTACTTCTGACAGTACACACCTAAAATTTAAGCTTGCTACATTTACTGTGTCTTCCCCAGTTAACATCATTGTTTTCCATTTTTAGACACTCTATCGGCTTCTTTCAGCTGTTTTCGGCCAAGTGCACTCCTAACTCTATGACCTGCAGTTACTGAACGACCACTACCAAGGAAACCACAAGTTTACTGGACCTCTGTCAAGTCCATAACACTTGAAAGACCTAAAGTATGTTTAACATTTAAATTGCTTAATGTTGTATTTGATCGGCTTCTGCTTGCCACCAGAACTTGAAGTCCCCCTCTCCTATTCACAAGTTATCGCTGTAACTTCACTCAATAGAGACTACTACTACCAAGCATCTAGTATTTTGCCCAATAATTATCTCAATCTGCCTCTTTATTCTCTTCCCCCTTGCCTATATACACTGTACTCAGCCAAAACATACAGACTCCCAGTTTTCCCTAACTGAACATTAGCTTCACCGTTTAACACAGCTCTCTTTAGTTTAAATTACAATTACAAAAGCTCTTGGTCCTTACTGGTTGTTTTTGTGAGCTGTTCCGGCATGGCCATTCTCATACCATAACTCTGCTTCCCTGCTTTTTTTCTTTCCTTGTTTACACTTACCCTCCCATGATGCCCTGGGCCATTTAAAATCTACTGTTTGCAATTGGCACCTTCTCTTTCTCCCTCTGTTCATACCGGTCCTCACATCTGCAAATTGTGGTGGTGATGTGAGTACATTGTTCCTCTAAATTGTATGTATCACATCCACAGACGTAACGCATTTCTGCAATGATTAATTTTGTAAGTTTGTCCATGTTACCATGGTATTTATGCTGTATTTATGCTTCTCGAACTTAGAATAAAACAGGACAGCTGTTTGAACTTAGAATTGCACAGGACAGCTGTTTATAGTAGCGTTAAAAGATAAGAACAGTCAGCGACTCTATCTTTTGTGTTTAATATTGAATATGCATTTCTATATCAGCATGTGCTATATATATATATATATATATATATTATATGTATATATATATATATATATATATATATATATATATATATATATATATATAGGATGCTAGCAGTGGTCAGTGGCTAGGATCTTAACTGAGCCTTTTTTCTGTCCCAAATGACTGTGATACGTATGCATTGCTGCAAATGTGAAATATGTTTATTTCTTATTCACTTAGCACTATGCTTGTTGCAAACTTTGTTTCCCATGTTACATTAGAGTAAGGCATATAATACAGCTACATGTCTGTTAAAATTTACCGCACTGATATTCCTAGGGCATAATTTTTATTAGTCGTCTATTAACATTAAGTAGCAACACTAGCATTATGCCTGCTATATGGCTACTTTTTCTTAACCCTCACTACAGTGATATTTCTAAGGCACTACTTTATTAGTTGTCTATGTGCTTCCACATACTTCTGCTCAGATTACTGTATTTCCCTGCTAAGAGCATTGGAAAGGTTGTGCTAATTGTTGAGAAACAATTATTCTATGAATCTCTTCTCTTGACCTGCATTCTTGCTATTTATTGTACATAATGTTTACAACAATGTTTTCTTGCCATTATATTGCTGATCATTAACAGCTGCTGCTTTAGAAATGAACCGGTTTACTTGCTGTCATATGAAATTATAAATTTCCACCCCCTCTCCCATTTTACGCTATCCTATAGATAATTCTTCTGCCTTGTCTTTCACTGTCTGTTTTGCCCCCACACCGACTTTTATTGTTTTCTCTGGTCATCTACTCAAGTAATTACCTCTACCTATATCTTTGCTGACTACTTCTGACAGTACTCTTGCTACTTTTATTGTTTTTCCCCAGTTATCATAACCATCTTTCTCTTTTAGATAATATATATGCTTCTTGCAGCTGGTTTCAGCCAAATACGCTCCTAACTTTACAACCTGCAGTTACTAAACAAGCGCTAACAAGGGTACTACAAGTTTATTCGACCTCTATCGAGTCCCTAACACTTGAAAGACCAAAAGTATGTTTTAACATTTAAATTGCTTAGTGTTGTATTTGACCCACTTCTGCCTGCCATCAGAACTTGCAGCACCCTCTCCTATTGCTAAGTTATTGCACACTGTACCTTCAATCCATAGAGACTATTACAACCAAGCATTTAGTTATTTTGCCCAATAATTAGCTCAATCAGCCTCTTCATTCTCTTAGCTCTTGCCTATATACACTGTAGTCACCCAAAACCTACAGACTCTCAGTTTTCCCTAACTAAACATTAGCTTCACTGTTTAACACAACTCTCTATAGTTTAAATTATAATTACCAAAGATCTTGGTCCTTACTGATTTTTTTTTTGAGAGCTGTTCCAGCACAGTGTAGCCCTGCTCCATTTGCCCTTGCTATGCTCAGGCTCACTTCACTTCCCTACCCTACCCCCATTTCCACCCCCCCCATCAATTACATATATAACAACCATAAGTCTCCCCCTTACACTCATTATCCAATAATAGCTCATTTCTTACTGCACCAATGAGCACCATTCAACTTACCCATATAACCTCTACTTTATGCTAAACACATCACAACTCCTTCACTCAAATAATCTATCACAGGCTCAAACCCTCCAACACAAATACCACTTAATCTACCAACCCACTAATCATCTCTAATACTCCCCTGCCCAGCAACATTGCACTGAAGAACCACACACTCCAAATAACCACTTACTTACTAAATCCTCACTACCCTCTCCTCTAAACCATACACCTTACATATAACCATGTCACTCTTATATAAAAAAAACACACCGTCCACAGCAGTTAACCACACTCAAGGAATCCACAAAGCCAGATATACGTTTTAAGCGCTTTCTTTCACTCTTTAATTTACTTGTGAACTTCTTCAGAAAAACCGGGAGATCTCCCCAACTCCCGTTTTATACCAGATTACAGGAAATGATGTAAACATGAATGTTATCAAAATTTCTAACAGCGAAACAATTTTTAAAAAGATTATTATTATATATATACACGTGTATGTATACAGACTAATGCCGTGAGTCAAAATTAATATGACATTCTAACTTATATACATTAGTTATACATCAATACTTAAAAATACTTGATTTTAAATATTTCATATATGAAAAAAAATATATATATATATATGTATAAAAAAATGTTTTTTTCATTTTTCTTGATGTTGTTAAAAAAGTATTACTAACATACTTTGTATAAAAAATGAATAGATTAAATATGTGCTTTTTAAATAAATACACCTAAGTTTAATAGTATAATGATGCTATCTTACCTCATCTTTATATAAACGAATATGTTGTCCAAGTGTGTAATTATAGGAATGTAATACTTAAAAAAAAAAAAAAAAAAAAAAAAAAAAAAACACGTTGTACTTCAAAAATACCTATTTCACCTGATCAAATGTAAAATAAATTGGTCAATTGTGTATCCAACTATATACTAAAAAGTATTAGATCATTAGCCTACCACTTTTAGTATATAGTTGGATACACAATTGACCAATTTATTTTACATTTGATCAGGTGAAATAGGTTATCAAATACAACATGGGGCTTAGTGAATTCATATTTGTACATATAGGAAATTAGGTATGTTTGAAGTACAACGTGTTTTTTTTTTTTTTTTTTTTTTTTTTTTTTTAAAGTATTACATTCCTATAATTACACACTTGGACAACATATTCGTTTATATAAAGATGAGGTAAGATAGCATCATTATACTATTAAACTTAGGTGTATTTATTTAAAAAGCACATATTTAATCTATTCATTTTTTATATAAAGTATGTTAGTAATACTTTTTTAACATCAAGAAAAATGAAAAAACATTTTTTTATACATATATATATATATATTTTTTTCATATATGAAATATTTAAAATCAAGTATTTTTAAGTATTGATGTATAACTAATGTATATAAGTTAGAATGTCATATTAATTTTGACTCACGGCATTAGTCTGTATACATACACGTGTATATATATAATAATAATCTTTTTAAAATTTGTTTTGTTGTTAGAAATTTTGATAATATTCATGTTTACATCACTTCCTGTAATCTGGTATAAAACGGGAGTTGGGGAGATCTCCCGGTTTTTCTGAAGAAGTTCACAAGTAAATTAAAGAGTGAAAGAAAGCGCTTAAAACGTATATCTGGCTTTGTGGATTCCTTGAGTGCGGTTAACTGCTGTGGACGGTGTGTTTTTTTTTAAAAAGTTTTTCGATTCCATCAGGATCTTTTGTAGTTTTTGCAGTTGTCATGTCACTCTTATATATTTCAATCATCAGCTTGCTTGCTACCCTTCTCCATCTCACCTCTGATCACAGCCTCACAATTTCAAACAATGCATCCCCTACCCATTGTTTCCCCATTCCACCCCATTTCACCCTCACAAATATTTCCATAGCACCACACCTCTTTAATCTAGTTACATATAAATACCTTCTGCTACAATCCTCCCCACGCCTACCCTGTAAACATGCTAAGTTAACACCTAAACTCCCACACCCCATTACAATACAGAAAACCACAGCTGAAATTAAGTGGGGACATCCACCTAAACCCAGACCCCAAAACAACACAGCAAATACCTCAGAATCTAAATACCATTCTCCCAACAACATCACCACTCTATGACAAAACACCCCAAGCATTCTAATCATCAATATGAATCTAAGAAGCCTCGTAAATAAAATACATGAGCTCTATGCTTCCCTCTCCCTCTACAACCTTGTCATAGAATCTTATCAGAAACTTGTATAAAACCCCACATAAAAGACAATGAAATTCTACCCTCAGGTTACAATACCCATGGACTAGACAGGATAAAGAAATGCAGTGAAGGCATAGCTATATTATACAAAGACACACTTAAACTCAAATGGATACAATCCAACCCCCAAGGCCTCAATAACAGCTAAATACTAACATGCCACCTCGAGATCAACCCATAAAACCATATCATTATAATATCAGTCTATATCCCTCCCAGAAACAACTCATCCATAATTGAAGACCTATTTTCGTTGTTATCCTTTACGTTTAACCACAAAATCATAATAATGGGTGATTTCAATACAGGCTATTTACTTCTCAGACAGCCCCTCTAATTTCATAAATCTCCATGGAATCACTCATATATTAGTCAATTCTCGACTGCACCTTAACTAATAAGCCTTCATTAGTCTATGACTCAGGATGTCTTCCAGACAGCCTAAATGATCACCTACCCATCTATTTTCTTAGGCATCAGCCTAACACCCAAAAAATATCATAAATAAACATCCAAAATAATAAACACTTCTCAGCCAATGCGTTCAAAATACTTCTGCAGCTGTGTGACTGCCCCCCTTCATCACACCTCCATCTGGACCCTGCTGCAGAATACTTTAACACCAAATTTCTTGAAAGTTTAAACAGTCTAGCTCCCAAGGTCAGAGTCAAATCCAACTGCACTCTGTGGTTAACTAAAGAAACTAAACAATTATTCACACAAAGAGACAAAGCATGATTCCAGTATCAGAGTAACAAAAGACAAAGCTCCTACGAAACCTGTCATTTAAGAAACAAATAAAAAAAAACAGATCAAAAATGACAAAAAAAACTACTGTACCACAATACGGCAAATTCACCATAAGAATCCCCAAAAATTCTGGGGTGCCATTAAGCAAATCCTACAACCAAGTCAATCCCTAACTCCAAATCCCACCACCACAAACACTAAGAGCCTAGCCACCCAGTTCAATTCATTCTTAACCAACTCCTTTCTATCTCTTTTAAATAATAACAACAACACTCCCCTATCTACTCCATCCTCAACAAAAGGTGCCAGCAATTCTTTCTCTCTAAAACCCATCCAAACAAGTACCATAAAAAAACTACTAAATAAATTAAAGCCCACAATCCTCACCATAGACCAACTACCCAAGACATGCCTAAGGTTAGCAGCTGAAGCCATCACCTGCCTTGTCTCACTATTGATCAACCAGTCAGAAAGCACTATATTCCCAAACTCTGGAAAATTTCCTACATCATTCCTATACACAAACGTGGCACCTGAACAAAATTCTCCAACTATAGACCAATAGACATTCTTTCACCCACCCCTATCAAAAATACTACAAAAATGCATACATTCCCAGCTAATGGACTATTTCACCAGTAATAGCCTGATAACCAATTCCTAGCATGGCTGTTAACCCAAGTACAGCACTACAATTGCCCTCTTAAGCTTCACAAACACAATCAATCAACTTAAGAATGAAGGGAAAAGTCACCTTCATTTTCCTAGATATGTCCAAAGCATTCGACACTGTATCCCACCAAAAGCTCCTCAATGAGCTATCATCCTTAAACCTATCCCAAACAGCACTCTCCTAGTTTCACAATTACCTCTGCGACCGACAACAAGCTGTAAAGTGGCAGAATGAGTTCTCCTCACACTTACCCATAACAGTCGGTGTCCCCCAAAGATCAATTTTGGGTCCGCTCCTCTTTACAATCTTTACCAACAAACTCAACAAACAACCATCAACTCAACATACTGTGCAACTAACCTAGCAACCGCAATTCAGGTACCTATTACAAAATCGAAGTTATAGAACTTTGAAAACCATATGGTCGACACCATATGATCGAAGTTCCGTAACTTCAAAATTAAAAAAAAAAAAAATAAAACAAAGAAAACGTACCCTAATGGGTTAAAGCAGGGGGGCAAGCCCCCTCCACCCCCACACCCCCCCGCTATTTAAATATACCAACTCCGAGATAACACTTAAATGAGCTACGGTGCAGAAAGGGAAAATTTCCCTTTCCTACACTATAGCGCGATCTCAGAGTTGGTATATTTAAGTACTGGGAGGTGAGGGGGTGCACGGGGCTTGCCCCCCTGCCTACACCCTTTACTTTTTTTTTCTTGTTTTTTTTTAAATGTTGATTTTGAAGACTTCGAATTTTCAATTGTTCGATCATTAAAGATCGACCTTTAGTGATACGAACAATTGAAAATTCGATGTTACAATAGGAACCCTGCAATTCAATATGCAAATGACTCTACTCTAATCTGTGATGCACCCTCTCTATCACAGCTTCAAGATATTACCCAGAAATCCTTCATACACATAGAATCTTACCTCTCCAACTGTCAACAAATTCTAAATCCAAACAAAACCAAATTAACACTTTTCTCCAACAAAAAGTCCAACAACCAAATATCACCCTTTCTCTACTCAGCCAAAGGAACCAAAACAGAACCCACCTCTCACACCAAGCTACTCGGTGTCACCATCGATAGCAGCATGAGTTTCGATAAACATGTAGCACTAGCATTCAAGAAGACACACATTATACTTGGGTCACTCTGTAGAGCCTAGCCATTCCTAACCAACACCACCAGGCAATCCATTGCTAGGCTCCACCATCTATCCACCTTGCTATACGCCCCTCCTACTTTGACTAACCTCAAAAAAAACTGACCAAGCCAGACTGGAAACCTACTACCACAGAATTGCCAAATTTGCTACAAAGTTGTCATATAGAACCCACCACTGCACTGTGCTCCGCCAACAAAATTTTCTTGAACTACCCAGTCTACTAACCGTCAAACAAATTACAACTGGCCACGCCATTACAAGGAATCCTGACAAATGCCCTGATCTCCACAATGTCATCCAACCTTACTCAAATAACACAACACTAATATCTACTGACAAATCCCTATTAAAGGTCACTAAATCTAATAACAGCTTTGGTGATTCTCTTTACTCCAACCACATCTTAAAAACCTGGAACTCCATCCCTCAGCATATCCTAAATACTGCCAGCTCAATAACGTTTAAACAACTTCTCAGAGCTTATTTAACTGACAATTGGCTTTGCTCATGTACCTCCCCCGCTAAACTAAGCAGTTTCACTTGTTCTCCAATCCTTTCATCTGTTGCATTTTTTTCCATTAGTTTCTCCCCTATTCATCTACTCACCTCTTTTACCATCCATCCTCTTCCCTCTCTACTTAACGTCTCTTTCAACTTTAGATAGTTAGAATCCCTCCATTTCCCATCATTTACTTCATACACTGTAATGTATAACTGTTCTGTTAAACAGTTAGTCACATTGCTGTAGAACCCAAAATGATTTAATTTAAGATAAATGTAATCTAAGAAGCATTACTGAATATGATTGCATTGCTACTACATTATTTTTGCTTTGTTTTGTATTGTTTTGTTTATTATGTACTTGTATGTTGAGCCTTTCTCCCCCGGCCTCCACTGAAAATGGGCTATAGCCCCGTTGACTTCCACAGTAAACAAATGTTAAATAAATAAAATAAATACATATGAGAAAGTAAAAGAAAATAAATATTTTTTTTAGATCAATAAACTACCAGCAAAGGTAGTAAGAGTACCCTAGAAAGGGTAGGAAAAAGTAGGAGTGAAAAAATAAGGACTGGTGCTAACAATGGTAACTGAAGAGAATACCAAAAAGTAGAAAAGAGCAATAGTAAAACCTAATGTACAGAAATAATCAAAAAAATAGTCAACAGGATAGGGAGGGAAGCAAAATAATTAGAATGCAAGTTTTCTCTAAATAATATCTACTCAGAAAACTTACAATAATTGAAACCAGCTCTTAGAGAGGATCCACATCCATGTGAGATGGTGGCAAATGAGATCTGCAGTACTGGGGCTATCAGGAGCATTGTGGGTAGAGGGAAGAGCTCAGAAGTGAAACCCATAAGTTTGTGATATGTGGTCAAGTCGGAGTCATAACCCATATGTTGAGGAAGAATGAAAAGGCCAGCGTCAGATCTTTCCATTAACTTTAGTATGAAAACCAATTAGTTTTACTGCTCAATGGCTAGCCCAGTCCCTGATATACTGTATGGTGAATATCAGACAATAGATGAAACACATTACTATATATGAGGAAATGTTTAACACAGCACATCATTAATTACGTTCTAAAATATAACAGAAAACTGTTGGTGAAACTCTTACTAACCTGGAAAGAAGGGGAAGGATATGATACCGAGCTGGATGGCATGTGTCTGTACCCTTCTCTAGTAAGCGGAACAGGTGATGGCATATGTATTCCTCTGTAGCTTGTCTGATTAATGGAAAAGTGCATGGAGAATGGGTGATAGCGGTATGCATTGCTGAGATACCCAGGGAATGTCTTTGGAGGTAAACTACTCCTGTACAATGCTACATGGCCAGCTTCCCTCTCCAGATATTCAGTACTCATGGTATAGTCTGATGGCAGCATAGCAGGTCCTAAAAAAGAAAAAGAATCATATCAAAAATAGTAATAGATAACTTATGACAATACAAACTAACTGAAAATAACTTGTCGTGCTACATGTTAACCTGCCATTTAGTATGATCACCTGTGCAGTATACAAAATCCATTAACAATCCTAAAACTTGGCATCTGTCAAGTACATTATTTCTTCCACATGAAAATCCATTCTGCATTTGGTGTGACTTTAGTGATGGCAAATCGAAATCAATCAGTCCATCAGGTAGAAGTCTGTCACAGAAGTAAAAAATAAATAAATACATAGACAGCCTTTCATTTTTTATGGTGAAGTTCTGTAAATTATGCAGCACGCAGAATTTGTAGCAATAAACTACAATGCTTGCAGTACAAAGCCAGCTCAGCTATTAATACAGCGACTGATTCATGCTGCTCCCTGGGAGACTGTTTACAACAGATATTACTGTGCAGCATTCAAGCACTGGCCTTGTTGCTAAATTAATAACACTTAAATAATATGAAAACTGGGTACAGACAGGCAATAAAAAAAGTTATGTACTTACCAACATTCCATTAACGGAGAAGGTACTCTGGATGGTGCAGGATCAATACTGGGTGAGTACTGAGTTCTTGGTAAGGGCCTTGGATCTGAAGAACTTGGATCCAAGGAGGCCGTTGTCAGATCCGACACAGATATAAAAGTAGCCTTTGAATCCAATTGATGTTTTTTCTTTGCCAGCTCTGTGGATGAAGGAGTTGAGGACCCTAGGACACTTAGTGGAAGACGCCTTAAATTTTAACTTGGAGGGTTGAGCTCCAGCAATAGCCTCAGAGAAAGATGTATAAATGTAACCCTTTCAAAATAAGTTTATTTTTCCGTCCCACAATGGCAAGCAGATTGAAATTTTTACATATTTGACAGTCTACTTGCAGATGATCCCAGCCCAAACAATAAACAAATAAAGAATGCGCATTGGACAAAGTCAACTTGTGGCTGCATTTTTGGCACTTCTTAAAACCAGAAGGGCTTTTTTCTGACATCTTAAATTACAAAACACAAAAAGATAATAGGATAAAAATATTTTTAAATAGGAAAAGGGAAGAAAGAAAGAAATACCAAAGATGGTATGACAAATTACACTAAACTAGTGTAATAGCAGAAAAAAGGAACACCAACTACCAGCAATGGTAAAACGGGACTACACTGAGTGTAAGAAGAAGAAGGATTTATAAGAAGGAAGAGAATAAACTATTACAGATAAATATAAAGTTGAAGAAACTTATTGTTTTATCTGTTGCTCGAGAACTGAAGGCAACCACAGCTAATCGCAACAGTGGCAGCCAAGATTTGTGGTATGTTAGGGATTAAGAAGTTATGTACCTACCATAACGTTCCATGTTAGTTGTCTTCTTCTCACCTTCTTTCTTGCTGGATGGGTTCGGAGCTGATCCTCGGCTCCAACTCGGCCTTATACTAAAGCTCGAGAGCTATTTACCGGCTCGAGGCCCTCCCCCTATCCCACAATGATAGGCGTCAGATACCCAGATCTCGTTTGGTATAGCTAACACCATGGAGACACCTTGTCCCTACTATAAAGTTTACCTACAGTGGTAACAACTGAGGAGGACATAACCTAGGAAATAGTCAAGCAGAGGAATAAGGCCTCGGAAGGATTCATCTCAGTCTGTCCAGGCTAGGGGGATGGTGGGTGGGACGCAAGAAAGAAGGCGAGAAGAAGACAACTAACATGGAACGTTGTGGTAGGTACATAACTTCTTAATGTTAAGTTGTCAATCTCACCTTCATTCTTGTTGGATGGGACAGCGTCCCTGGCACCTTAGCCCTGGGTGGCTCATCGGAACAGACTCTTGAGCACAGTGGAACCAAACTCAGCCCGACTCCTGGAGGTCATATCCAACTTGTAATGAGAAATAAAGGTATGAGGAGAGGCCCATGTGGCTGCAGCACAAATAGATTCCATTGGAAGTCTTGCTTGAAAAGCTACTGACGTAGATAGCGCTCTGGTGGAATGAGCTTTTGGGTTTGTAGGGAGTTCTTTATGTCTTAGTTGGCAAATGAAGGAAATGATGGAGGTCAACCATCTAGATAAAGATACTTTAGACACTGGCAGGCCCTGCTTGCCCTCAGCATAGGACAGGAAGAGTTGGTCCGACTTCCTAGTTAGTTTTGTCCTCTCTAAATAGAAACGTAATTGCCTGTGAACATCCAAATAATGCAGCTTCTGTTCAGTTCTGTTTGAATAGTTAGGAAAAAAGACAGGAAGATCAATGGCCTGATTCAGGTTTGTCTGAGAAGGAATCTTGAGTAAAAAGGAGGGATTAGTTCTGAGTGAAACTCTATCTTTGTGAAAAACAAGATAGGGAGGAAGAATACAGAGGGCTTGAAGTTCTGATACTCTTCTAGCTGAGGTGATAGCTACTAAGAAGAGAGTCTTCCAGGAGAGCAATTTTAAGGAATAGGTGGCCGCAGGTTCAAAAGGAGGAAGAATCAGTGAAGTTAATATCAGATTCAAATCCTACGGAGACGGGGGATCTCTAATCGGAGGCCTCAGCAAAACAGTCCCTTTAAGAAAGGCTTTACAAAGTTTATGGGACATAATGCTGGTCTCTGACAGGCCAGCATGAAAATTAGCGATAGCAGCCAATTGGACTTTAATGGTGGCAAAAGAGGAGCCCGCTCGAAAAAGCTCTGTCAAAAAATCCAGAACACTGTGGACAGGGGCTGTAAAGGGATTTATATTTCTGGCCTGCGCCCAAAAGGAGAAACATCTCCACTTACTAGCATAGGTTTTTCTGGTAGCAGACTTGTGTGAAGAAAGGATGATTTCACACACTGGCTGAGAAATATGCGGAAGCCTGGCTAGGATTGGAAGTGGAGCAACCAAGCTGTGAGGTTGAGAGATTGAAGGGATTGGTGCAGCCCGCCCGACTGATGGACCAACAGGTCTGGCACTAGGTCCAGACTCCAGGGCTGCTCCAGTAGATGATGATGCAGGAATGGGAACCAAATTTGTCGAGGCCAGTAAGGGGCAATGAGGATCATCCTGGAACCCAAAGCGGTCGCTTTCTGAATCAGTTTGGGAATTAAGGAAAAAGGCGGAAAAGCATATAGGAGACCCCGGGGCCAATCGTGTACTAGAGCGTCTCTGGGGGAATGGCCGGGGAGGGGAAAGAGAGTGAAGAAGTCTTCGCACTTGCTGTTGAGAGAGGTTGCAAATAGGTCACAGCAAGGTTGACACCATCTGCAGAAAATCTTGTCCACTACTAATTGACTGAGAGACCACTCGTGAGGCATGAGAATGGCTCTGCTTAGCCTGTCTGCTATGACGTTGGACTTCCCGGGGATGTGCGTTGCTATCAGAAACCATTGGGAAGAGATCGCCCACTGCCAGAGTCTGAGTGCTTCTCAACATAAGGATAGGACTTGGTTCCGTCCTGCTTGTTAATGTACCAGACTACAGACATACTGTCCGTCTGAACTGCAATAGTCCCGGTAGGTAGAGAGCCCTGAAGAGCTTTCAACGCTAAAAGTACCGCTCTCATCTCCAAAACATTGATGTGCAGGTGGCATTCTAGGGGTTGCCAAGAGCCCTGGACAGTCCTGCCCTGAAAATGCCCCCCCACCCGATCAGGGAGGCATCCGTGGTCACCGTGGCAACAGGAGGAGGAAGAACAAACGGTCTGCCCTGGAGAACTAGAGGGGAGACCATCCACCAAGCCAGGTGGTCTTTGCATGATTGAGTGATTATTATCCTGTGGGACATTGGAAGTTGTTGAAAGGACCATTGGGTAAACAGCATCCACTGTAGGATCCACATGTGAAAACGAGCAAGGGGGACTAAAATGATCGCTGCTGCCATGCGACCCAATGTCTTTAGTACAAATCTGGCTTGAATTGTCTTGCACTGTAGTAGGATCTGTACATGTCGTCGAATGTCTGATACTCTGTCTGGAGGAAGTTTTGCAGATAGGTCTTTTGTATTTAATTCTGCACCTATAAAGGTTATAGACTGACAAGGCAACAATGCAGACTTTTCGAAGTTTATTGATATACCTAGCTCGGAGCAAGTCTGAATGGTATAGTCCCTGGCTCGCAATAGCTGATGCCTGGTGGAAGCAGTAAGGAGCCAGTCGTCGAGATATGAAAACACCTGGAATCCCCGTCATCTCAGGTGAGCCGTAACCACTGCCATGCATTTGGTGAACACCCTGGGGGTCGTGGTGAGACCAAAGGGCAGGGCTCTGAATTGAAAGTGACTGGCTCCCAGCCGGAAGCAGAGAAACCTTCTGGAACGCCTGTCCATTTTTATATGGTAGTACGCATCCTGAAGGTCTATGGAGCACATCTAATTGTCCTGACCCAAGAAGGGTAGAATGGACTGGAGCGTGACCATCCGGAACTTCGTTCTTTGAACAGACTTGTTTAATCTGCTGAGATCCAAAATGGGTCTCTATTCTCCTGTCTTTTTTGGTACCAAAAAGAACCTTGAGTAAATTCCGGATCCTTGCTAATCTGATGGGACTGGCCGGATGGCTCTTTTTCTTAGCAGTTTTGAAATTTCTAGAACTGCTCGATCCCTTAGAGCGGGTGGGACATCTGGAAGGGACCTGTTTGTTTGTACAGAGGTGCGGACGAAGGGAATTTTGTAACCTTCAGATATGATAGACTGTATCCATCGGTCTTGAGTGAGGAGTTGCCAGGCTTCTGGGTACAGTGACAATCTTCCCCTGACTGCCTCCGAAGGCGGACAGTCGGGCAGCCCCTCAGGGGTGCTGGAAGGGTTTGTCAGAGAAAGATTCTCTGCTACCCTGATTTTGTGGACCCCCTCTGCCCCTAGGGCAGCGTCTATTATTGTTTCCTCCTCTGCCCCTGGAGGAAAAATCACCACGTGTGTCCAGCACAACTCTCCGGAGTTTACAAAACCACATTTTTCCACTCTTCTGACCTTTGGGAAAAGGTCTGGAGGGAGTAGAAAAACAGACTGCCACGGCAGAGAGAGTCTTGCCTTCCTGCTCACACCTGGTAAGCATATCCTTCACCTGTGGTCCAAACAAAGCCGAACCATCGAAGGGGGTATTTGTGAAGGATGCCTTAAAGGGGTCAGCAAAGTTACATAACCACATCCAGGCATGTCTTCTCAAAGCCACGCCTGTACCTGCGGCCCTACTCGCACCATCGGCCGCATAAGAAATGAGTCACATGGAGGAGTTTACTATGGAAGTTAAGGTCGCCAGCTGGGAGTTAACCTTATCCTGAGACCCCGCAGCCGATGGATCCTGAAGGGTATCACCCAGTTCCTTGAGAAGATCCCTCTGAAGTCGGGTGAAATGGCACAGATAATTCAGCGACCGCATAGCAAAGGTCGCTGAAGAGAACATTCGCTTCCCATACCTGTCCATTGTCCTAGACTCTTTATTAGGAGGATGTACAGGCACCGAAGGGTCAGCCAACTCCTTCTTAGTGGCCGCTGCCACCACCATGGCATCAACTGGGACCCCCTTAGCTAGAAACTGTTTATCCGATGGGGCTGTAATAAATTTAGCGGGCCTACGGGGAGTTGGTTCCACTGAGTCCGGGGCTGTCCACGCCTTCCGAGCAACCACTTCCATGAGCGGGTCAAAAGGTGGAGACACCCAGGAGGTGGAAGGGTGAGAACCAAACGCATCCAGGTACACCAACTCGTCCTCAGAAGGTTTAAGGGCAGTCCAATTCCCCCTCTGCTTAAGGATCTCCAGGATGTCTGAAAAGGAGACATCCTCAGAGGGGGACCTTGGAGACCCTTCCGAATCCTCCAAGTCGGTGTCAGATGTGACTGACTCGGGGGAGTCAACATGTTTCCTCTTACATGTTTTCTTCCAAGGTGGCTCCTCCGAATGATCGGAGGAGGCCTCGGAAGAGGAAGATACCCCCAGTGGGGCGACCTGGAGCGTTTGTTCTCCACGCTTGGGGTCCGGAGGGTGGACAGAGACCGAAGCAGGCACCATGGGGGGAGGAGCTGAAGGGGCCAATCGTGGATCCGACCCTGGAGTCAGTACGCTCCTCATGACCTCGAAGGCGCCCCTATCAGGCAAAGAGGAAGGTCCCAGCTCCGAAGAGATGAGAACCCCTCCCGGCACCAAGAGTGACGGCTCCGAGACCGATGTTGGGGCCGAGCTCACCTGCGCCGAGGCACCGAGAGGGAGAACGGGGCCGGACAAGGGTCCGATGCCACTCGCCCCCTCAGAGCCGACGAGAGAGTCTCGATGCCCGGATCCCTCCATGGACGGAACCAATGACGAGATCGGAGCAGACGACGGAGCCGAAATGTGTGGTATCGGTTCTGACGCTCCGACGATTTGAGCCCCAGTGAGCTCCGGCTCCGAACACAGTGGTAGAGTCGGAGGAGGAACTGATGAAGATACAGGGATAGCCACAGTCCGCTGAGAAGGGCTAGTCAACATTTGGGCCAGTGCCTGCGACTTTAAGAGCCTACTGACCACACTCCCGAGGTCGTGATCAGACAGCCTGGAGGACCGAGAGGAGTGGGACCTATGGCTCCACTCCGACTGTAGTAACAGAGACCTCGGAGCCAAACGAACGGACTCCAAAGAGGGAGACCTCGAGCGTTTTCAGCTCACAGAAGGCTCTGATACTAAGGCAGGAATCGACTGAGGTCTCGAAGTGTCGGTTCCAGCTGGAACCAACGAGGAATCAGAAGCTCCGCTTGGCGACGGCTCCGAACAGGGAGCCAACGTCTTAGCGGGCTTGGAGGGTTTACCCGATGAAGGCTTAGTCAGGGACCCTTCAGGCTTAAGCAAGCCCCTCAAAATAAGTTTGTTCCTGCGCTCCTGCAGGACTCTCGGACTGAAGGCATGACAGACCGCACAAGAGTCCTGCAGGTGTAGGGGGCCCAAACAATACACACAAGAAGTGTGACCGTCTGTCAGAGACATTTTCTGACAGCACAAGTCACACTTCTTGAAACCTGAGACCTTAGTATCCTTAGACATAATGAAAAAGGATACCAAGGGAGCAGGTAACTAGTGCTTTAAACACTACACACACACCAACAATATAATAGTAATATAAGTACAACTACTAAATATATTTAACTATCAAGTAGAAATATATATAAAAGGGTAGTAGAATAAGAATAAAAAACACTACTGATTATATATAAGAAAAATCAACGCTACCCTAACGGGTGGGGGGAGGGGGGACTGAAAAACTACAGTAAAAGAGTTTTTAGAAGGGGGTTTCTCAAGGGTTTAGAAGGGAAACACTAAGAAAACTAGATCTAACAAGAGAAAAACTATATATATATATATATATATATATATATATATATATATATATATATATATATATATATATCCAGCAGAAAAGAGTTATACAACCTGGAGCCGGTAAAATCGCAACCTCGTAGCTGAAGCAGCAAATGAGATCTGTGTATCTGATGCCTAACATTGTGGGATAGGGGGAGGGCCTCGAGCCAGTAAATAGCTCTCGAGCTTTAGTATAAGGCCAAGTCGGAGCTGAGGATCGGTTCCGAACCCATCCAGCAAGAATGAAGGCGAGATTGACAACTTAACATTAAAGCATTATGGGTGGGGGAGGAGCTCAAGAGCTTTTTGGTGGCCACGAACTAAAGTAATGGCCGAGTCAGATCTGAGAATCAGATCCAAACCCACCAGTTGAAGACAGAATGAAAACTGACAACATTAGATGTACATCTTTTGCTGATTTCTGTATAGCCATCTTGCCTTCTAAATCACAGCACTGTGTTCCACTTACTTTACCAGGTGAAATAGTACAACAGTGGAGAATATGAAATCTCAATACAGAATATAAAGATGAGAAAAATGGAATGCAATACTAAATAAAAATGCATGCTGACTATTTTTAAACACTTTTCATTAAACTCCTGCATTTTAAAACAATCACATAGGTACACATACTTCAAAAGAAACCAAAAATAAACTATGGTCACACCTTCATTATTTTCATACATTATACACACACACACACACACACACACACACACATATATATATATATATATATATATATATATATATATATATACATACACATACATACACATACACACACACACACACACATATATATATATATATATATATATATATATATATATAATTTTTTTTTAAGTTATGTACTCACCATAACTTTCCATCTTTGTTGTCCATTTTACATTCTTCCTCAGCAAGTGGGTTTGGATCTAACCCTCAGATCTGAATTGGCAGCTTTTTACAGCTAGTAGAACCTGGAAACTCTCATGTCCCTCCCTTACCCACAATGCTCTAGTCCCCTGCTACACCTCAGATCTTGTTTGCTGGACTTATAGCTTCACAGAAAACTAGAAACATTTATAAAATGAGAAACCATTACCTGGAGCTCAAAGGCAGGCCCATTGTTTCCCTTATTATCTTCTCATTTTTCCAGAAATCAGAAACCAAAAGATAGGGGGCTGGAGGGAGGGGAGTTGAGGAAGAATGAAAATGGACAATACAGAATGAATTATATGGGGAGCACATAACTTATCTATCTGTTGTCAATTTTCATTCATTCCTCAACAAGTGCGACATAGAGTCCCCAGCTACCAGAATCTCAGGAGGACTCTAAGGAAGGATATTCCTCAGCACTGTTGAGCTGAAGGCTGCTCTCCCACTCAAGACCAGATCCAATTTGCAATGAGTAATAAAGGTATGAGGATTATCTCAAGTTGCAGCTGCACAGATTTCATCCATGGAAAACCTGGATAAAATTACTGATAAAGTTGCCACAGACCTGGTTGAATGGGCTCTTAAAGGTTTCGGCAAGAACAAACCTAAGTTGTTGTACATAAAGTAAATGTAATCCGTTAACCATTTGGCTAGAGCTACTTTGGTAACAGGTTTGCCCAATTCTGATTCTGCAAAAGAAACAAATAATTGATCTGTTCTTCTCAAATTTTTGTTCTATGCAAATATAGATGTAACTGTCTGTGAACATCCAACAAATGTAACTTATTCTCCTTTGTAAAATTTGGAAAGAAAACTGGAAGATTTATAGATTGATTGATGTTGGAGTCTGACATCACCTTAGGAAGAAAGGATCGGTTCATAACACTACTCTATCTTCCCAGAAAATTAAATAAGGAGACTTAAAAGACAGGGCTTGAAGTTCAGAGACTCTTTGAGCAGAGGTTATAGCTACTAAAAACATAGTTTTCCAGGTTAAAAATTTTAGCTCACACTTTGCTGATGGTTCCAATGGAGACTGAGTTAAAGCTTGTAGTACCAAGTTCAAATTTCATGGTGGAGATGGATCTTTAAAATTGGGTCTAAGAAGAAAAGTTCCACTTATAAAGGCCAAACAAAGTTTTGAAGAAGCTAAGAAGGTATCATTTATTCCCATGTGGAAATTAGAATTGACAGCTAGTTGAACTTTTAACAGTTGAGGAGCTTGTCCCTTCATTACAAATTGCAGTCAAAAACCTCAAGAAATGTAAACATTGGTGCTATAAAAGGGTCAATGTCACTTTGTTGCACCCAAAAAGCAAATATTTTCCATTTACTTATGCAAATTTTTCTAGTGGAGGCTTTATGGGAAGACAAAATAATGCAAAGTACAGTGAAAGAGTTCCTTGGTTGTCTGGCTATCAATGTAAGTGGAGAAACCATGCGGTCAGTTTTAGGCCTGAAATGTCCGGGTGAATCACCAGGTGAATCATGCCTGTCGGGTGAGACAGGAGGTCTGTAATTGGATCCAGAATCCATGGTGGCTGAACTAGATGAGGACACAGAAACGGGAACCAAATCTGACAAGACCAATAAGGTGCAATAAGGATGACTGTGCTCTTAGTCAAGATATTTTCTGGAGAAACTTGGGGATTGGAGCAGTTGGGGGGGCATTAAGAAAACCGGGGGGCCAAACATGGAGTAGAGCATCTCTTGGTGATTCCCCCGGTGGGGGGGTCAGGACATAGAACCTTCTGCACTTGTTGTTGAGGGGGGATGCAAACAGGTGACAGCAAGGTTAGCCCCCATTGTCGGAATATCTTTTCTGCAACTTTCTTGTAGAGAGACCACTCGTGAGGCAATAAAATGGACCGCCTGGGATTTGAAGTAGCTGGGGACTCTGTCCCAACAGTTGATGATAGAACAAAAATTGACAACATCAGATTAAAAAGTTATGTAATTACCATAACATTCCATCTGTGTTGTCCATTTTCATTCTTCTTCAACATCCCACCCACCAACCCACAACTTTTTTCTACAGTAGATTTTCTGGAAGAACGAGAGGTGATAAGACACCACTGTCCTTCATGTTGAGCTCCAGGTATGATTTCCTCTGTCAGGAATATGATATTAGTACTTCCTACTTTATGTAAACCACCAAGCAAGATCTGAGGTATGTTAGGAGTTGGTGCATTATGGGTAAGGGAGGAGCTCAAGAGCTTCTGGTGGCCACAAACTAAAGTAACGGCTGAGTTGGATCCAAGGATCAGATCCAAACCCAAAAGTTGAGGAAGAATGAAAATGGACAACACAGATAGAATGTTATGGTAAGTACATAACTTACCATAAGGCAATAAAATGGACCTGCTCAACTTGTCTTCTAACTCACTGGATTTCCCCGGAATGTGCACTGCTATCAGAAATCGACTGTATGAGATCACTCATTGCCGCACTCTGAGAGCTTCTCAACACAAGGGGTAAGATCTGGTTCCTCCTTATTTGTTGATGTACCATACCACTGACATATTGTCCGCCTGTATAGCAAAAGTCCCAGAAGGGAAACAAAACAGTCTTTAAAGGCTTGCAATGCTAGGAGTACTGCTCTCATTTCCAGGACACTGATATGTGTGTTGGCCTCTTCGGGGGATGAGGTACCTTAGAATGTCTTTCCCAAGCCCTGCCCCCTCTCACCCAATTTGGGAAGTGTCCGTAGTCACTATTGTTTTGGGATGAGGAAGAATGAATGGATGGCCTTGTAATATCTGATGTGAGTGAATCCACCATAAGAGGTAGTTTTTGTATGCCTGAGTTATTCTGATCTGGGTGGACATAGGTTGGTGCAGAACAGACCACTGAGTTGCTAATGTCCATTAAAGACTTTTCATGTGATATCTTGCTAATGATACCAGATCTATCAGAGTGAACATTTACCCCAAGCCTTGTAGAATCAATCAAGCTGATAGAGAGGAATTTTTGAATTATTTTTTTGACTTGAAATCGGATAGTTTGTGCCCTGGGTAATGGAAGGGAGGCTGTCACTGATACCGTACTGAGCAAGGCTCCTATAAACTCTAATGTCTGAGATGGTTCTTGCTGAGATTTGTTGTGATTGATGGTAATTCCTTGATGAGAGCAAAGCTGGAGTACATAATCTTGTGCCTAAGAGCCAGTCATCCAAGTATGGAAATACCCAGAATCCCTGCAATCTCAATTGAGCTGCTACTACTGCCATGCATTTGGTGAACACCCTGGGGAGCTGTGGTGAGGCCGAAGGGCAGAGCTCTGAATTTGTAATGACTGGCTCCCATCTGAAAGCATAAGTATCTCCTGGATCGTCTGTTAATTTTTATGTGATATCACACATCCTGAAGATCTGTTGAACACATCCAGTCGACCTTGTGCAGGAAAGGCAAAATAAAGTGAACCATGACCATTCAGAACTTTGTATACTGAACTGATTGGTTCAGATTGTTGAGATCCAAAACTGGTCTCCAGTCCCCTGTTTTTTTGGCACTAAAAAGAATCTTGAGTAAGTTCCGGATTCTTTCTGGTCTGGGGAGACCTCTTGGATGACTCTTTTTTCTAGCAGCTTTTTTTTATCTCTAATGCTTCTGCTTTCCTCTGACTGGGTGAAATATCAGGAACTTTGCTTACAGTTGAATGGGGGGGGGGGGGCATTATATAACATCTGGAAATAATTCTCTGCACCGAAGTATCTTTTGTAATGTCTAGCCAGGCTCTCTGGTGCAGGGATAGATGACAAGCAACTACCTCCAGAGGTGGACAATGAGTCTGGAGCACTGGTAGGATCTGTAAGAGAAAGAGTCCCTAGATCCTTAATTCCGCGGGCCTCCTCTGCCATGTGGGGGACATCTCCCATTAGAGCACCACGTGTGTCATGGAAAAGACCCTAGGATATTTTGAACCATATTTTTTTACCACCTCGTTGATTCCTAAAGAAAGTTTTCAAAAAAAAAGTATGCCCACTGTGGACAGGGTCTTACCATCCTACTTAAACCTACTTTGGGGCCAAACAAAGAACTTCCTTCAAAGTGAGCATTAATGAAGGAGGACTAGAAAGTATCTGTGAAATTACACAGGCACATTCAAGCATGTCTCGCCTTTGAGGTACCTTCAGATGCATGTGAAATGAGCCTCATGGATGAATTCAAAATGGACTGTAGGGTGGCCAACTGTGAGGAAATAGATGTCTAGGGTGGCCAACTGTGAGGAAATATATGTCTCTGCTTCTGAAGTGATGGTCCCAGAGAGAGATTTGGATAGTTCTTTATAATTAAGTCCCTCTGAAGTCTGGTAAAGTGTGCCAAATAATTCAGCAACCTGAGTGCAAAAGTTGCTGACGCATATACATGCTTCCCAAATCTACCCAACACCTTGGACTCCCTGTTACGGGGAATGGACAGATGAACTCTGTTCCATGAGTTCCTTCCTTGTGGCTGCCACTACTACCATGGAATCTACTGGTACTCCTCTGCTCCAGAATTCTCTTCCTTTTGATGGTGCCAGGATTTTGTCTGGCCTCTTGAGAATCAGCTCAAAAGTATCGGGTTCCTTCCACGCCCACCAAGAGATTAAGTCAGGTGGAGTAGTACGGGTGAAGGTCTCCAGACCTGGTGGGGTAGAGGTGGGAGAACTCCCAGCTGAATTTGTACTGAGAGAAATTTCTGAAATTTCCTCATCATTCTATCCACATCTGCTTCTGTCATACACCTGGAAAAACAAGAAGAAGAGGTCACAGAAGGGTTCCTAGAATGATGGTGTCTCTCTAGGAGGGGCGATGGTAGATGGGAAGGAACAGGATCTGGAGGTGACACATACTAGGTACTAGGGGGGCTTCTTCGGCTCTGAATGTGTCCATTCCGATTATGTGGATCTGTTATCAGAAGCTGTCAGATCCGCAGATTTAGTCTTTGGATCCAACAAACTTGGATCCAACTGCTTAGACAACTAACAAGAAGGTTCAAGATTCAGGTCAGAGCTAGGAGTGGAGATCCAGAAGGGTCCAATCTATGCTTTCTGGACTACTTATCTGATTTCTTTCAGGTTTAAGTTCCAGATAAAGTCTCCAAAAAAGCAGTAGGTAATAAATCTTTTAGAATTAGTTCATTTTTGGGGTCCACTAATGCCTGTGGATTAAAGACCTTACAAATGCTGCACAACTCTTTTAAATGAACTGGGCATAAGCAATACACATAAGAATCATGTGCATCAGACAGAGGTATTTTATGTCCACAGTCTTTACATTTTTTAAAACCAGAAGGCTTTTCAACCATACTGAAGCAGAAAATTTAACTACAGCAATAATATACTTACTTGAAACAGGTAGAATTAAGGTGGATGCTGAGACTACATGCACACAGACATCCAGGTATTAACAGCTATGTTAGTATTAAAGCCTTAAGATTGTACAATCTGTGAAATGAGCTTATGCATTAGTAGATGATTATAAAATTGTGCTGATGGGTCACAGTGTGATTGTTTTATTATATATAAAGAGTACACATCTTTTAGAGTTTTATAGGACCTGAGAAAGCGTGAGTATACATGGATTGTGCTATCCCAAATAAAACCAAGACTCACTCCTCTAAAAACAGGAGACTGGTCTGGTGGACCCCGGCCATAAATAAGCTATACAACAGAAGGAGGAAGCTATTACATGACAGAGCAAAATCCCAAAAAGGGAAGGCATCTCTGATCAGTATTAGCAAGAAACTTCGATTCCTCATAAAATCATCAAAGGCCAGTTTCGAAAGAAAAATTGCCCTAGGCACTCAAGATAATCACAAGGCCTTCTTTAGTTATGTCAGGAACATGAGTGGAAACTCCCAGATATGCTCTGAAATGTTGCATAACGGTACAAAATATACCAAACCTACAGACATAGCCAACATCCTGGCAGACAGATTCAGCGCAAACTTCTCCCCCCCCTTCCCCCCCAAAGGAGCAAATGCCTATCCCAACTGAATGTAACCTCCCTGACATCACAGATGCACAGGTGAAAGCTGCCCTCTCCAAAGCAAAAAACACAGCATCTATGGGACCGGACGGTGTCCCAGGCTGTGTCTTACACGAGCTCCAAGGAGAACTGAACCCTCACATTAAGTCACTGTTCAAACTTAGCCTTACTACAGGATATGTATCCAAAGAATGGCGTACAGCTACAGTGGTCCCACTCCACAAAGGTGGTGCCACAACGGACCCCGGGAACTATCGCCCCATAAGCCTGACTAGTCTGGTCTGTAAAGCTATGGAGCATATTATCATGGAATTCATAAACAAAGACATTGGGTGCCTCCAGACACTGGATCCTACCCAATTTCTCTTTGTTAAGGGCAGATCTTGCCTCTTAAACCTAGTACACTTGGTTGTAGAATTATACATAGGCACTAAGCAGAAGGAGAATAGATAGATCATGTTTTACTTATGTAAAGATGTCTTGGGATTAAATTAAAGGAAAGGAAAAACATTTTGCATTGTGAAAAAGCCATAGATGAGGACAAGGTATTCCACACAGCCTACATGGACCTCGCAAAAGCCTTCGACACAATACCCCACTCGGGAATCATAAATAAGCTTACCAGCTTAAATATCAACCCCTATATCACAAGATGGGTTGCAAACTGGCTCAGAGATAGAACCCACATGGTCAGAATTGCAGGTGCCATGTCCGAATCCAAACCAGTTACAAGTGGCGTCCCACAGGGCTCAGTTTTGGGACCTCTCTTGTTCGGTATATACTTCTCTGTGGTTCAGCCTAACATGGGGGGATTATGGCTGACAAAGTTTGCAGATGACTGCAAACTGGGGGCCATAATCGAATCTCCAGCTGACACAAGCATCCTCCAAAAGGGTCTCACAGAGATGGATGCTTGGTGCCAGAGCCACGGCCTCAAGCTAAATGCTAAAAAGTGCACAGTCATCCCCTTTGGGGAAAAACAAGGTGCCCACAAATTACCACATAGGTGGTAATCCATTAAGTACGGAAGAAGTAATTAGAGATTTGGGGACCAATGTAGATAGTAATCTCTCCTTTGATAATCACATTGCCAGAGTGGTTAGAAAGACCTTCTATATAGCCCACCTTATCATGAAAGGGTTCGTATCTAGATCAAGAGAGGTCATTGTGCCCCTCTACTCGTCACTCATCAGGCCCATAATTGAATACAATGCCCCTTTTGGGATGTACCTTACCCGACACCTGTAGCAACTGGAGAGACCCCAAAAGTACCTCACCAAGAGGATCATGGGCTACAAACAGATGTCCTATGAAACTCCAGCTCTACTCAGTTGCTTACCACCTACTCAGAGGCAATCTATGCCTGACGTACAAAGCCATGTCAAACCCAGAATTAATGGACATGCTCCACCTCAAAAAATCCCAAGTCCCTTAGAGCTACACGCTCCAGGGACCTAAACCTCAGCAGAAAAATAAATAGGACATGCTGGAGGGACAGATTCATTTCCCAGAGGCTCCCCTCACTCAGGAATAGAATCCCAATTCATGTTAGACATAGCCCCTCGCTGACCCTCTTCAAGCGAAATCTGGACGCGTGGATGGGAAATCACAAATTCACCCCTGGGATCTCTTCAGTGTCCCTGCTAGACAGAGGCACAGTAAACTAATCTTAAAAGGGTACCTTCTGTGACCTACTTTACAGAGGCACAATAGGCTAATCTAATAGGGAGGCGGAAGCCAAATACACTCTGGCTAGGCTTATAAATGCCCTAGGGCAGATAGCCTCGTATCTACCTATGAACCTATAAACCTACATGCGAAAGCGCTTGTCCTTTGGTTTTACTCATTTTTAATAAAGTGGAGTTCACTGCTGTGGTTGTCCTGCTGGCTTTTGTTATACGGATTTTTTGCTCTTCCGGTTTGGACTCCAGGGTCAAGCTGGTAACAATTACTCTTCTGTTTACAGTAATAATAAAAATACAAGATTTTTTTTTTATAATAAAAAAAGAAAGAAAGAAAGTGAAAAGAGAGTACCAACAATGGTAATTAAAGAAATTACCACAAGGGTATAAGAAAAAAAACACTAACAACGGTACACAAAGAATACACCAAAAAAGTTATGTACTCACCATAACGTTCCATCTGAGTAGGTGACTTAATTTGTCTGCAACCTTTGGGTCTTGGATCCGACTTCGTATCTGAGCCGGCAACTTATTTTACAGCTTATGGATCTGAGCTCCTAGCTCCTCCCCTTACCCATAATCCCCTGCCAACCCTGATTGACCTCAGATCAAGTTTGCCCTTATACCAAATCTCAGACCAAAAGTGTCCCGAAAGGGAACAAGAAAGGACATTCAAGAAGGGGGGGATGGTTGCAGACAAATGAAGTCACCTACTCAGATGGAACGTTATGGTGAGTACATAACTTCTTAATCTGAAGTAGGGACTTCATTTGTCAGCAACCTTTGGGACAGAGTCCCCAGCAACCTGAATCTTGGGAGGCCATCATGGAAGGATGTTCCGGAGCACTGCGGAGCCAAAGGATGCTCTCCCTCTGGAAATAACGTCCAGCTTATAATGGTTGATAAAGGTATGAGATGAGGCCCAAGTGGCTGCAGAGCAAATATCATCCAAAGATACTCTAGATCTAAAGGCAGCAGAAGTAGATATGGAGCGAGTAGACTGCGCCTGTACTCCCTGAGGTGAGGGCCTCCCCGAAGTTTCATAGGCCAGAAGAATACACTGTGAAATCCATCGTGATAAGGTGACCTTAGAAATAGCTTTACCCAGATTGAATTTGGCAAAGGAAATGAACAACTGATCGGATTGTCTGTGACCAGCAGTCCTATGAATGTAGAAGTGCAGTTGTCTGTGCACGTCTAAGGAATGCAGCTTGTATTCTCCTTTATTCTGGTACTTAGGGAAGAAAACTGGCAGGTTAATGGACTGATTGGTATTGGTTTCTGAGGCCACCTTAGGAAGAAAGGAGGGATTGGTCCTGAGGTACACTCTATCCTGATGAAAAATTAAGTAAGGAGGTTTTGCACAAAGGGCCTGAAGTTCGGAAACTCTTTTCGCTGAAGTGATGGCGACAAGGAACGCCGTTTTCCAGGAAAGATAATTAAGTTCGGCAAAGACAGCTGGTTCAAAGGGAGGGACAGTCAAGGCTTGAAGGACTAATGATAGATCCCAAGGGGGTACAGCTTCCTTGACAGGAGGCCTGAGCAGGAAGGTACCCTTGAGGAAGGTTTTACATAATTTCGCAGTCATCAAGGGACCAGACTCGTGTCCCACATGGTAATGAGAAATGGCTGCCAATTGAACCTTGACCGTAGAACAGCTAGCTCCCCGTTGAAAAAGTCCGGTGAGGAAATCCAAGACGGATGGCAACGAAGCCGTGAAGGGATCTATGTTATGGTGTTCCGCCCAGATGGAAAAATGCTTCCATTTACTGCGACAGACTTTTCTAGTGGAAGGTTTATGTGCTGCCACCAAGATGGCTTTAACTGGTGAAGAGATGCCAGGAGTCCTGACTAAGAGTGGAACTGGAGCAGCCAAGCTGTCAGCTTCAGGTTGTCCAGATTCAGGGTCGGTAGTCCTAAGGGATGGGATATTAGATCCGGAATGGGATCCAGAATCCAGGGAGGATTCACCAGATGAGACCACAGGTAAGGGAACCAAGTTTGACGAGGCCAGAATGTGGCAATGAGGATCATTCTGCTCCCCCACCGAGAGGCTTTCTGTATCAGTTTCAGCATCAGGGGTAGAGGAGAATAGGTATAAAGTAGACCGGGAGGCCAAGCATGCACTAGAGCGTCTCTCGGGGCTTCCCCGAGGGGGGGAATCAGAGCAAAGAAGCTGGAGCATTTCGTGTTTGAGGAGTGGCAAAAAGATCGCAGCAGGGTTGCCCCCATTCGGCAAAAATCCGCTTCGCTACTTGGGAATTGGGAGACCACTCGTAAGGGGAAAGAATAGTGCGGCTGAGCTTGTCCGCCAGAATGATGAACCATCCCGGAATGTGCATTGCGATAAGGAAGCGGTTGGTGGAGATCGCCCATTCCCACACCCTCATGGCCTCCCGACAGAGAGGGTAGGACCTGGTTCCCCCGTTTGTTGATGTACCAGACAACCGACATGTTGTCCGTCTGTATCGCAATAGTTCCTACAGGGAGAAGGTTCTGAAGTGCTTGCAACACCAACAGCACCGCCCTCATCTCCAGAATGTTGATATGCAAGGAGGTCTCTGTGTCGTTCCACGTGCCTTGGACCGTTCTGCCTGAGCAATGCCCCCCCCACCCGAGGCGAGAGGCGTCCGTGGTCACCGTGGCAAGGGGAGGCGGCGTGCAGAAGGGTCGTGCCGTATGAAGGTCCGGGGACTGGAGCCACCATAAGAGCTACCTCCTACAAGCCCTGTTGAGTGAGATAGGATGGTTGAGGGGGAGAGACTGAAAGGACCATTGGACTAAATGGGTCCAATGTAGCACCCTCATATTCAGACGAGCGTATGGAAGAAGAGTTATTGCTGCTGCCATGGAGCCTAGCGCCCTCAGGACCAATTCCGCCGGTGGGGCTTTTAATTGGAGGATGGCCCGCACATGAAGTCTCAGGTTTTGAAGTCGCTCCAAAGTGAGGAACGCTCGCAGACTTCTCGTATCTAGTTTGGCCCCTATGAAATCTATCACTTGTGTTGGAGCAAGGGAGGATTTGTCCAGGTTGATCGTAATGCCTAGATGGGGAGCTAGCCGGAGAAGGTGATTTCTGGCTGCGCAGAGTAGATGCCTTGTTGGGGCGGACAGGAGCCAGTCGTCCAGGTACAGGAAGACCTGCATTCCCTGGAATCTCAGGTGGGCCGCTATCACTGCTAACACTTTGGTAAACACTCTGGGGGCTGTGGTGAGACCAAAGGGAAGGACCCTGAACTGATAGTGACTGGCGCCCAGCCGGAAGCGGAGAAACCTCCTGGATCGTCTGTCCATTAAAATGTGGTAGTACGCATCCTTGAAGTCTACTGAGGACATCCAGTCGCTCTCCCGCAAGAGGGGAAGAATGGATTGAAGGGTGACCATCCAGAATTTTTCTTTGGTTACTGACAGGTTCAAGAGTGAAAGGTCGAGAATCGGTCTCAAGTCCCCCGTCTTTTTTGGCACCAGAAAGAACCTGGAGTAAAACCCTAATCCGAGTTCATAGGTTCATAGATTAGTACTAAGCTAACTGCCCTTGCGAGCCATTTTAAGCCTAGCCAATTATCCCTTGTGGGATTCAAACCCTGCACCTTGTGTTTGTAAGGCAAATACCTTAACCATTAGGCCACCCTCCCAACCCTGGAGTTGATCTGGGGGGATGGGCTGGATGGCTCTTTTTTCTAGCAGCTGCTGAATTTCTGCAGCTGCCGCCTCCCTCTGATCGGGTGGTACATCGGGGAGGTTTTTGTGTCTGGGGACATGGTGCAGTGGGATTTTGTAACCTCTGGATATGATACGAAGCACCCAGCGATCTGACGTAATGGAATCCCAAGCCGCCAGGTGCTTCAACAAGCGCCCCCCGACTGCCTCCAGAGTGGAGCAGTCAGGCAACCCCTCAGGGCTGCTGCGTGGGCCAATCAGAGAAAGTTTCTCTGGACCCAAAATTTCTCGAGGCCCCTCTGCCTCTAGGGCGGCATCCTCCCTGTCCTCCTCTGCCACGGAAGGACTGGTTGTCCGGAGCAGGATGGGAATGTTACAATTTCCGGAACCACATCTTCTTCTGTCCCTTTTGGTTCTTGGAGAAGGACCTCTGGGGAGCAGAGAAGCGGACTCCAACGGCAGACAACGTCTTCCCGTCCTTTTCGCTCTGGACAAGTGTCTCGCGAACGGTCTTGCCAAACAAGGCAGAACCATCAAAGGGGGCATTCACAAAGGTCGCCTTAAAGGGCTCCGCGAAGTCACAATGTCGGAGCCAGGCCTGACGTCTCATGACTAGACCCGCTCCGCCGGCTCTAGCGGTTCCCTCTGTGGCATGGGACAAAAGCCGCATAGAGGTATTTGAAACTGATCTTAGAGTGGCCATACAAGTGGAGTACAACTGCTTGTCCTCCGCCGACATGGACTCTGGGAGTAAGCAGCATATTCTTTGATAAGATCTCGCTGCATCCTGATGACATGTGCCATGTAGTTCAGGGACCTTACTGAGAAGGTCGCTGAATTAAAAACCCGCTTCCCGAGGCGATCCATCGAGCGGGACTCCTTGCTCGGTGGATGGACCAAGGAGCTCTCCTGAGCTAATTCCCTCTTCGTGGCTGCCGCCATCAACATGGCATCTATGGGGGACACTTGCTCCAATGGGACCGGTCTGCAGGGGGACTCAAAATTCTATCTGGGCGTTTGGGGACTGGCTCCACAGTGTCCGGCTCCTTCCACGCCCTGGTGGTGATAAGGTCCACCAGGGGGTCGGCCAGAGGGGACACCGAAGAGGTAGACGGGCCTGCTTCGAATGCCTCCAGGAACACGGACTCGTCGAAGGAAGCCTGGGGGCAGACCACCCCCCCCCATCCTGAGCATTTCCATGATATCTCCAAAGGAGACATCCTCGGGGGGTGACCTTGGGGAGCCTTCCCCTTCATTCAAGTCCGTGTCCTCTGTTAAGGACTCGGGGGAGTCCACGTGTCTCCTCTTACACTTATGCTTGCGAGGCACTTCCTCGGGGGGACTGTCCGAGGAGGTCTCACCAGCAATATCCTGTTCCAGTGGAACAACCTGGGACATCGAAGCAGGCTGTCCCTGTGGCCGGGTGATGGAAGCCTGACCCAGCAGAGAGGGAGTGCAGGGTGGAGCCGATGCAAGGACCGGGGGTCCGGATGCCCTCAACAGAGCCCTCTCCACTACATCGAAGGCCGAGGGGGAGCCTCTCTCCCTGGGATCTGACAGCCGGCTCCCACTCGGATCCGATGAAGGGATCGGAACCGGCGCCGAGGCCACCGGATCTGAAGGACCCGTGTGCTCCGACCTGGACGGAGCCAAAGGCACACTGAATCCCTCGGATCCGAAGCTCGACCCACGGCTCCGAGAGGTTGGATCTGACGAAGGACCCGACAGACTCCAGGGCAGGGTCAGATCTGAAGTACCCAGTACTGTCGGCGCCGACCCACCCCCAGCTCCAACGCTGCCCAGCTCCGAGCGCTCCGAACCCGGGAAGCGGGTCGGAGAAGGAGCTATCGGGGCAAAAAAAGGTGTCGAGCTCCCCCCTGAAGGGGGGGGGGAGGCAAGAGCACTCCCATCTGCAGCTGGGCCTGGATGAACCTTCTCATCATCCGGTCCAAGTCTGCATCAGAAAAACTATAAGTCAATCTCGACGAGGCCACCGAGGCAGGCCGGGAATGCCGCCTCGATGACCTCGACGGAGATCGGGTCTCCTCCTTCTCGGGTCCCGGGGAAAAGCAAGGGGATCGGATCCGAGAAGGAGGGGACCTGGAAGCCGTGGAGGGAGAAGCCCGCTTAGCTGGGGGGCCGAAGCGGAGGCCTCGGCCCACCGCTTGTGGTGCTTCTCCCTCCTTTTCTCCCTCCTAGCCTCCCTTTCCTCCGGCGTCTTAGTGGGAGTTTAAGTCCCGGCCGGGGGAAGGGGGGCAGGAGTGGCTACCACCAAGGACTGAGGAGGAGCCACAGGAGTACCGGAGGCCGAAGCTGGATCCGGGGGCAAAAGTCCCGCCAGAACCAACTTCGACCTCCGCTCTTTCAGTGCCCTGGGGTTGAACGCTGCGCAAATGGAACACCCTGAGGACATGTGTTCAACCCCAAGGCACCGAACACACCGAGTGTGGCCATCCGCCGGTGAAAGCTTATGGCCACACTCGGTGCACTTAGAAAAAATGGGTTTTGGGGCCTCCGACATTAGAAAAAATAACTACACAAACACACCAGGCCCCAAAAACACAAGCAACACACACACACTCTACGAACCAGCAAGGGGAGGAATTACACTAAAAATTAATAAAATTAACAAAAGGGAATCCTAAACACACACACTATTTAAGAAATCAAAGATTTTCTATACTAACAAGTTTTTTCTCAAGACTTATCTGAAAGTCGCCAGGAGCTCTGAAATCCAACTGTCTCTTCTAAGAGCGGCAAACTAGATCTGAGGTCAATCAGGGTTGGCAGGGGATTATGGGTAAGGGGAGGAGCTAGGAGCTCGGATCCATAAGCTGTAAAATAAGTTGCCGGCTCGGATCCGAAGTCGGATCCAAGACCCAAAGGTTGCTGACAAATGAAGTCCCTACTTCAGATCTGCTATTTCACTCACAAATACCACACTAAACCTTTAGAGCTAACAGTGACCATATCCGTACATAAAGGCAGCAAACAAGATCTGAGGTATGGTAGGGGACTACAACATTATAAGTAAGGGAGGAGTTCAAGAGTTTCCTTTATCCATGAGCTGTAAAAATCAGCCGAGTCGGATATGAACCCACTTGTTGAGGAATGAATGAAAGCTGACAACATCAGATCATGGCCGGCCTTAGGCCAACTAGGCGGCCGCCTAGGGCACCGTTGTAGCAGGGGCGCTTTTCCAGTATTTATTTGGTGTAGGTAGACCAGGTTGGGGGCACCTGGGTGGTGTGGGGGGCACTGTGGAGCCCTTTTGCCTAGGGCACCAGCTGACCTAAGGCCGCTGCTGCATCAGATCAATTATTCACTTCAGCATACCATAAATTGTTCAATTCCTGTTTTCCTTTAAACCTGTTTCCTTCCCATGAACATTATTCTGCATGTATTTTACCCACGAATTCCACTGATTTCAATGTAATTTGCTCCTTCCCTTTTCTAAAGCTTCCACCTCTAGTTCTTTTATCTCTTTTACAACAGTCAATACTTCATTTACAATCATTTTATATTTTGATTTCTGTTTCCTAGAAATTGTTTTTTTGGCAGTCGATAGTATTAAACTTTGTAAGGCCTTACTATGTGTGGAAAATTCAGATGCTATACCCCAACTGACAGGATATCTAGTTATTTTTACGTGTCTTACACTCCCTAAGTTTGAAGACAACCCTTTCTACTTTCTGTTCCCCAAGTTACTGTGCTGTAGAGTTGTTATCAGAAACAGTTGCTTAACAGTAACTTTTCTAAACTCGTGCATATTTCCCAAATACTTCCTTATTTTCCTTTAGCACTTTGCAGTTGCTCCTCTTCTTATTCAGTGAATGCATAGAGACAGGCTCTGTGCCATGAGAATGGAAAGCAGAACGAACATCCCGCTACACAAGGGTGGGCCAGCAATGGACCATAAGAACTACAGACCCATAAGTCTGATTAGTTTCATATGCAGGAATTATCATGGAAATTATTTATAAGGACACAGAAAACCTCCAAACACTGGATCCAACCCAGTATGGTTTTGTCAAGGGTAGATCACACCTACTCAACCTGGTGGACTTCTTTGAAATGGTCACCAAGGCAATTCATGAGGGCAAAATGGTACATACTGCCTACCTTGACCTAGCTAAGGCATTTGATACAATACCCCACTCAGGCACTGTAAACAACCTCACAGATATAGGCAAAACCCCCTATGTTACACTTTGGATAGCCAGCTGGCTCTCAGATAGGACTCAGGAAGTTAGGATAGAGGAAACCACCTCCACAAAAAGGCTGGTCACTAGCAGAGTCTCTCAGGACTCTGTGCTGAGTTTGCTCCTTTTTGTCATCTACTTCCCAGAGGTCAAGGCCAATGTCAAGGGCCACTGGCTGACCAACTTTACAGATAATTGTAAACTTTGTGCAGTCATAGAATTTCCCTCCAAAGAAAATAATATTCCACAAGTAGGGCTAAAACAGACAAATTTCTGGTTACGAAGCCATGGCTTAAAACTAAATTCCAAAAAAATGCATAACAGTACCCCTTGGGAAGTCAGCCATCCTAGGAAGTTACCTCATTGATAACATACCTCTAAGAGCAGAACCAGTAGTCATGGATTTGGGTACATATGTAGATACTAGCTTGGCTTTCAACCAACATGTGTCTAAGGTAGACAGGAAATTACTTTATGTTGCTCAACTTATAAGCAATTAAAGCAACAACGTGGCATCTAAGTCCAAGGAAGTCATCATTCCACTGTATTCAACCCCCGTCAAACACATCATTGAATAAAAGTCACGTCAGTTACCCTCCTAGACAGGGGTCCAGGGAAGTACATATTATGTGAAGAAATATCCAGGGAATTGTTATGGCTAGGCTTGTATAGGCCCTAGGGCTGACAGCCTAGTACCAACCTATGAACCGATGAACCTATGAAATGCCCCCTTTGCTATGTATCTGACCAAGCACGTCCACAAAGGTTCCTTAAAGAAAGAATGCAGGGTGTAAACAGCATGTCCTATGCAGACTGCCTCAAAGCTCTATATCTATATTCTTCTTTCTTACAGTTTGTTGACAGGTGATGTATGCCTGGCATAAAAGGCATCCTTGGATCACATTCTGATGGACCTTTTGCACATCTGCAAAATCTATTACATCAGAATTACTCACTCTAGGGATTTAAACTTTGCTTGCAACATAAATAGGACATGTGGGAGGGGCAAGTATATGATTCAAAGATTTCTCCATCTCTGGAACAGGCTCCCCATACATATGAAGCTCATCCATAACCCTATTCAACAGAAACCTGAACTAATGGATGAGAACCTGGAAACATACCCCAGGTCTATCACCTACATCTCTAATGAGCAAGGCAGCATATAAATATTACCCTAGCTTAAATACACTCCTTACAATTGCCTGTAAGGCACATAACCTTGCAGGATACTTTTGGGAAGCATGACCAGACTTACAAAGGCCAGTACATGAACTTGTGGAATACATTTGGAATACTTGCTTGAGCTTATAAAGACCCCAGTGGTCGTTAGCCTAGTATACACCTATGAACCCATAAGGAGGAGTAGTTTCTTTTTTTAAGTTATATCATATTTTTATTGACTAAAAATTGTAGAAAGTTCCTTTATCTTATCATAATTAAACATGTATTATTTAGAAAGTATATACAGTGAAATATATCAGAAATGAAACAGAGTGAATATATGTAAAGCTGTAGGTTTATTTTTATTTATTTATTTACTTTTCTGGAAGGACAGTTGTAACCAGTGAGTTTACCTAGTTAACTAATATTTTAAATACTTTCTTTTTTTTTGTTATTAAGGCAAACTATATTCAGTTTTACTTGGTTTAACCCACAGAAATCAAAAAGGGCAAGTCATAACAAATGACTGTATATGCTAGGGTTGTGATGTCAATATTAAAGCATTGCACCAAAGAAAGACAAGATTGAAATGGGTATAAAGAAGGCAGACTGAGCAGAAACCGAAAAAGTAGAAGAAAATGTGCAAGGAAATTCAAATTAAATGGGTCAGTAGTCTAAACAGGAAAACAATTGGGGAGGCAGACTTAAAGGTGACATTTTAAATAGCAAAAAAGTTTAAGACAAAAACAATAAAAGAAATATTGGACAGGAAGCAAAACTGGACAGAAGAAACACGTGTAGCTAGGAACAATACAAGAAGAAATTTGAAAAAAAAATCAAACCAACCATAAGTAATAAGTAAATGAGAATGTATGCCTGACTGTCTCAGAGCAGCATTCTGTAAATTTGCTGGAAGATCGACCAGATAGGGAAAATAAACAATATGAATAGGATTAGAGCTGGGAATGTACATTAGACAGAATTAAATGTAATGGGTTTCATACTTTCTCACCAATGAATAATGATATAGATTTAATTGGAAAGCAAAGTGGCACAACTGAAGTCTGCAGAGCCCATAACCCAGAGGTCAATGGATCAAAAACCATCCTCTCCTATGGAAAGGGTAGAAAGCTTTTAACACTAGTCGAGTTTTTTTTACATGGGCAGTCATTACTAAATACAATTCTGGATAATGACTAGAGTATTTATGGTATTACACTGGGATGAAAAGGCTAGGCTTGAAATGACCTCCAGGTCGATAGCCTAGTAACCTCCTATGATCCTATTATCCTATGAAAACTACATTATATGAAAATTAAAACATAATTTAAATAAATAATTATGTAAGACACACAGAAGTAATAATATTTTATAATGCAGAATGATGAAGAAAGAACTGAAATACTCTTTAAAAAGTGTTGAACAGTTTAAGAAATTCTGGAACAGCTAGTGTATAACAATAGGAAGACTGAGAATTTTAAAGATGAAATTGTAAAAGTTCTAGAAGAGATAAAATTAATTAGAAGGGAAAGGAAATAAATGGTGAATAAAACCAGACAATTTTAAGAGAAAAAGATAAAGAATGAAAAGGGAAAGTTAATATAAGAACATGCAAATTGGAATGGAAAATAATGAAAGAGAAGGTGAAAAGCAGAAAAAGGAAATAAAAGATAAAATAAGTAGGGAAAATAAAAATAACAAAACATGGAATAAAGTATAAAACTGTATGAATGCAGGAATGGAAAAGAAGATATATGTGAAGTTTTTAAACCCAATAACTTGATAATTATCAAAGCAAACAGAATTGCTAGAGAAATGCTCAGTTAATTCTAGCTAGCCACACAGAGGATACAATAAGAGAAGGAAAGAAAGAAAGAAAAAGTATACCTTCCCAAATTATTACTTATTTGCAAAAATGGATGAACTGGTAGAATGCAATATAGAAAAATCATCAGACTTTTTACGGAAATCTGTTCAACTTAGTTTTAGGAAATATAGAGACAGCATAAAATATTGCAGAAATAGTTGAAAATGTAGTACATGCATCTTTTTTGGAACTCATGTTATATTCAGTACATTTGGCTTTTTACATCAAAGAAATCACAAAACCAAAAACCATACATGCACGCGTGGAGACACACACACACACACACACACACACACACACACACACACACACACACACACACACACACACACACACACCAATAAAGGCCAAGGAACAGCTCTCTGTGGTAATACAAATGCCAAACTATATACACCCAAAAAGGAGGATGGTGGGTTGGTACTGCCAGTAATGCAGTATGTGCTCTACAAGCATCTACTGTTACAGGTAAGTAGGTCTTACGCAACTCTACTGTGTTCAACAAATACAGTGCTTTACTAGAATATGGGTAGATTCTCAATGCTTATCCATCCTGGGAGGAAGAATAATAAGGGTCCACGAGCCCAGGAAGAAGAATGATAAGGGTCCATGAGCCTCTGAAGAACGGTCCAAGTGAAGCTGTAGTGCTAAATAAAGGTATGCACAGAGCTCTTTACGAGCCATTGTGCCTTCTGGATCATTACTGGATTACTGGATCATTACTGGATATTTATTGGCATTTTCTTCTCCCTCCGGTGTTGGTTGGTGTATGCACAGAGGACAAATGTTCTGTCTCTAGAATACTTCTAGAGTCCACTCCTTTCCAGTACGTCACTGAAGAGGAAAAGGCTCAGGTGGAATGTGCCTTTACTTTGCCTGGATCTGCCTTGTCATGGTGGAACAACAAAAAAATACCAGAGGGTAACCAATGTGCAATTATTTGCTTAGAGACAGGCTAACCCTTCTTTGCCCAAAGCCTTTTGGCCTTCCTGTAGGGTTTCCTTCTACAGTAGACTCCCTCTTATCTGGCCTTTCTTTAACTGGCCATCGAATTTCTGCCGTAGCCCTTGCAAAAGACAACAGAGAAGAACAACACTTCTGCCTCCTCTAGGCTAAATAATGAGAGACTTTGTGTTTTAGACTTCATATTCATTAGAAAAATGCATGCTAACACAAATCCTGTTATTCTAGCTGATTTATAACCTATAAATGCTATTTTATATGCATTTTCTGATTAACTACCCATTTGTTTATCCAGCCTAAGGTTTGGTCCCAGCAAGACCGGATAAAAGGGAGTCTACTGTATCAGGGTAGTACCTGAGCTGCCAGTGCATATCCAAGGTATGACGTATCCTCTCTCCTTTATTCTGGGAAGGACACAGGGAGGTTGACAGACTGTCTTGAGAGTGAACTCTGGAACCACTTTTGGCATGATGGAAGGGTTAGAATGTAGCCAACCCAATCCGTGTGGAAAATAAGAAAAGTTTGCCCCACCATGAGAACTTGCAACTCATAGACTTGGCATGTAGCTGTCAGAGCAACAAGCAGAAAAGTTTTCCACATTAACCGCTTTAGATTAGCCTGAGCAGCAGATTTAAAAGGTGATAAAGTCAATTTTTACAGAACATAGTTGAGATCCCACGAAGGAGGAATCTGCATGTGAGACAGTCTCATATACAATACTCCTTTCATGAACTGTTTACCTAAAGTGAAGAAGAAGAAGGATGGGGGATCAAAAGGCAGCCAAGCAGAGATGGCTGCTAAATCACTTTAATAGACACATACGATAAGCCATCCTGATGTAGCTCAAACAAATAATTCAAGACCAGAGGGATGTTAACCTCAAAGGACCCTCTGTTCCCATTTAGGCACCACGTAAAAAAACCTCATCCATCTGTAAACATAAGATTGTCTAATAGCAGGTTTTCTACTGCACATCCTCATGAAACAAGTACCTAATTGGCTGCCAATTGCAGTTGCTCCAAACTGGGGTATACCAGTCACCCCTGAGACCAAGTGAGCAAATCCAGAGTGTGAGGAATTATGTGGTATTTTCCCTTAGCTGATAACATTAGAAGCAAGAATCAAGACTGCCTGGGCCAACAGGGGGTCACCACAATGATCTGTGTCATTTCTTTCGAATCATCAGAAGTACCTTGTGATTCAGTGCAAAGGATGGATATCATACAGGAATGTTCTCGTCCAAGAGAATAGAATATGTTTGTCCTCCAAACATGACTGCAAGAATGTCTGGAATGGAATTTCTTCAGATGTCTGTTTTGAAAGGAGGCAATCAGATCTAAATGAGGTGCTTCCTACATCTGAACTACAGCCTAGAACAGTACTGCACTAAGCTGCCACTCTTGTAGGACTGCCCAGGATATGCTTACTTTATCTGCCACAATGTTTTGCTCTGATGGGATGAATGATGCCTGAAGAGTTAGAGAATGCTGTAAAGCCAGCTCCCAGGCCATCACTGTCAACTGGCACAGAGGTTAAGACCTTGTACTCCCTTGTTTGTTGAGGTATCACATCACTGTGGTGCTGTCCATAACTACAAAAAGAGGACCAGGAATTCAAAGGCGGTGAAGGACTTTCAAGGCATAAATCACTGCTAACATTTCCTTGATTTCCTTGATTTTCATGTGCTTCCATGCATCCTTCAGTCCCCATAGACACAGATCCTTAAGCAAAGTCAGATGAATCTGTCTGGACAGATTGTGCCAGAATAGGTGGAAAGAAGGGAAGTTCTAGATTGATATTCAGCTGTGTTCTCCACCACTGTAAACCATCCGATGAAATCCAGCACCAGCAGCTAGCCTTCCAGATAATATAAGTGCTGGATTAACAAGTTCATGCATGCCTTTGAATTTTCCTCATGTGGAGATGGGCCAGTGGTATCATGAGAATCGTGGATGCCATCAGTCCTAGAATGTTTAGGCATTCTCTTGTCGAGAAGACATTCTTCCTGGAGAATTCCTGACACACTGGCTGGTAGGACAGGATGCTGTCTTCAAAAAAAGGCCAATCTTTTCTCAGTGTTGATTAAGCACCCCAGGAAGACGAATCTTTGACAGGGTGTCAGGAACAACTTCTGTAAGTTCAACTTGAACTCTAACTGGGACAGTAAGGTCAAAACCAGCAAGTTGGCCAAGGAAGGAAAACACTCAAAGTGCAGTGGACAGTCCAAGGTCAATGCAGAGAACTGATAGTGTGAAGCTGACAGAACAAATCTCAGATACCTCCTGAAGTGATAAGTAATGGGGATATGATGATATGCATCCTTCAGGTCCAGGGACACCATGCAACAGTGGGTCAGCAGAAAATGAAGCACTGTCTGCAGGGTGAGCACCTCAAACTTGCAGTGTTTAATAAAAGTAATGTCAAAGGAAAGGTCCAACACCTGTCTCCATTAAAGCTTTTTTTAGGAGGGACTAGTACAATTCTGGAGTAGAAACCTTTCATTCTCTGCGAAGGTGGGACTGGCTCATTACTCCCGAGTCCAGCCTGAGTATGAGAGGAAATAATGAAATCTGGTCCAGTGGGTGAAGGGGAACCCCCCCTGAACAGAGGAGGATGTTCCTTCCACTGCCACCTGTAACCTCTGCCCACTATGTTGAGCGCAATTTGTCAGAAAATACTAATGGCCAGGCTGCCTTGTTAAGGACTAACTTTTGAGGCAGAGTACCTGAAGGAGAACCTGAGAATGACGAGTGCTGAGTCTCTGCATAATCATAGGTTGGAAGAGGGATTATTCTTTTTGGGAAAGTAATTCCTCTTGTTAAGTTTGCTAGTTCTCTCTTTCTGCCATTTCCTACTGGTATCCTGTTTTTTGTTTGGCTAGGGTTTCTGCTTGTTGGGCTGCCGAAAACTGTCATCCCAGTGTTTTAGGATCTGATTAGCTGCTGTACCAAACACGCAACCGGAATCATTCAAAATCTAATTTTTAACTCATCAGAGATGTTTTGGCTATCCAAACAAGAATACCTCCTTACCACCGCCATCACTGCACTTCTTGAAACAGTATCAGCCCCCGCCAAGGCACTCTTTAAAGCATGTTTAGACACTTGAGAAACATTGGAAACAATCTCTTTCACATAGTCTTTCTGTTAAGCAGGTAACAATCCAGCAAACTCGTCTAAACTATAAATACACCTTAACACAAACTTCTACGCAAAACACTGATAGCTAAACACTTTAAAAGTTACTATGCTGGACTATGCCAGCTTCTTTGCCTAAGATTCTAGTTACTTGCCTAGTTTATCTTGAGGAACTAGAGTTGATGAATACATGGTCATTTTATCAGCAAAGGTGACATAGAAGCAGGGTCTGCAGACAAGACAGCTTGCAGGCCAACCATGGCTGAGCACACCATGAATTTCTTAAACACTTTTTTAGGCAGAAACTCACTCAGCAGAGGAGAATTGCAAACTGTCTTAAAAACATCCTCCAACACTGGGATAAACACAGGGAAGGTTTCCACATCTGGGGCTTTATCTTCCAAAAGATAATATATCCTGCTGATCTCAGGGGGCAGCCAAAAATTGCTCCCAGTAGAATGCATCCCTAAATCTAGCCAGCATATGGAAAAGGGAAAATATCAGTTTGGATTTCTGAACCTGTCTGCCCTCACAAGAAACTGACTGGTCAGACTCTGGCACTTCCAAAACCTAAAATTCTGGACCCTCTTCAAAATTATGATCCTTCTGTGGCTGAATGAGGGTGAGAGTGCCAGAGTTACACATCACCCGGGTTAGCACCCCATAATCAATGGTCTGAATAATGGATCTAGGCAGCGCTCAGGTATAAACATAGTCACAAACTGTTGCCATGCAACATGGTGGATCTTCTGTCTCATTTTTGCATGCACTACACTAGTGGGAATATCCCGGTGGGAGACGCAGCAACACTGGCAGCAGATTCTGTACCCCTGACTTCCTCTCCACCTAAAAAGTTTGGCTCTCTTGTACCTGAGCCAAGCAATGGTACAACCCTGAAGGATGCAGTCTGACCCATGTGTCATCTGCAGTTATAGTACCTGTACTACACCGGTGAACCTGGATGCTAAAGAAGGAGAGTGGTCCAATAGCCTGCCCATGGCAAAAGAACTAGACTGATGTTAGACACGTTTAAACTAACCAGATGTGTTTCATTACAGTGACAAAACAGTCCCTGCATTAATATGTTCTATCCTATAATTATTTAAATGACTTTTAAATTAAAAAAACAATCAAAAACAACAAAATAAAATATGCCACATTTGGTCGTCTCTATAAAAAGTTATTGGTGCATTCTATCTTACCATACCAAACAAATCTACAGTCTGTTTCTAAATTATTTTACTACAAACTATCCACTGCAACAGCCCACAACAAAAGTGACACCACAATGCTTGACTGCTGGCAGCATTTTCAGGGTAAAGACCAAAGCTTTCCCCTTTGGTGGATGACAAAATCAGTTAGATTTTTCATCCTAACAATGGTTTTGCATCATGATGACAACTAGTTAGTGGTCCTCCTGCAATCAAGCAACAATACTAAGACTGAACAACAGCTGCAAAACTGGTAAAACTGCAGGTGCAAATCAGTGCTAAGAATACTGTACATGAACAGTCTCACGTATGGTAAGCAAAAGTACATGCAAAAATACCGACAAAAAAAAAACATTGCAGTCTGGTTTGTATCATCTACTCAGTCTAGTGAACTGACTGTTCATGGGAAAGCAGATGTGATGTACTTTACAAAAATCTACACCACACATTAATGGAAATAATTATTCAAATTACTTTAACACAAAATAGCACTCATTGTTACCTAAAAGGGACGAAAGTGACACTGGAAGATAAGGCGAATGTGGAATCTGCAGGACTTTCATCAAACTGAATATGTTCCAAAAGTATACCTTAAGTTTGTTGAATCACAGTCTAAGGGCTTGGAATTGCAAACAAATAATATGGAAAACACATGACACAGCATGCACTCAGAAAAAACAGTTTCAATCCTGGCTAAAAGGTTAAGGTCAACGTTATGCAACGGATTCCCAAGATGGTAGCTGGCTGCAAAGCACACTACCTAGAGCTCTCCTGGTGAGCAAAAATGAGAAAATCTTAAAATATGGTTAAACTTCCAAATATGGGAGACATTCAGCTAGTGGCTAGCAGATACACTATGGGAATGTCAACAAAGGGAAAATCTACAGGAAAAAGACAAGTAAAGAGAAGAGAAAGCTCTGGAAGAGAACCTCAAGACTAAGCATCAGGAAGCTGACCTATGTGCAGCATCGATGCAGAAGATGGCTTCCAGTAAACTAAAACAAAAATAGATTAGATGCACTCAGAAGTGTTTAAAATAAGTGGGACTTTGAAAGACTACAGAAGAACAATAGACAATCTGATAAACTGCTAAGTGTGAAGAATTCAGAAACAAAAAATGAAGGAACGAATGACAGGGATTAGGCCAATAAATGAAGAAATGTTTCTGGAATTGGTATATAGACAGGTTTTCTACAGTACTAGAGAAGTTGGAGGGAGTGGACTGTATTAATTTAATGATGGTACAAACAAGTAAATGGACTGCAGTTCCACAAGAGAATCTGATAATCAAGAGAGCACAATGCACATATATTCATAATTTAACTTCAAAAAGAAGCTAAGACACATTTTGGCTTAATGTAGTCATACCAGCAGAAGGAGATGCTTCTAACAGAACTACGGTAAAAAGGAAAAATAGTGAACACTGGTGATGTCAGGTTATTTGAGGAAAATAACTACTGACTTTACATTACACAAAGGAAGAGTAAGTTTATTCCAATAATTAAGATTTGGCATGAGGCTGGGGTGAGATTCAAACAACTATACACAGAGGTCTTTAGAATATTTTGTCCAGGTTAGTCAAAAATATATATGAAGGTGTTAAGAGAAAAAGTTTTAAAACATACTGTTATTTGTCTCTTTCTCCCATCTAGCAAAATGAATATGCTATTTGCTGAAGTGTTGGTAAGAAAAGGTCATTGAACCATGTTTATTAAAGATGGGCTTTATCTATGATAGATGTAGTTTGCTTATGAACTTGAATAACATCTGTTTTCTATACTTCTGAATAAGAGTTAATTTACTGAGGCAGGCTGTGGAAAATTCCAGCTACCACTGCTGAACTAAGTATGCTGTACCTTTTTGAATGTTCTACACTAACTGTGGTTTTGAGGTAAACATTCTTTTCTGAGGTAAATTGTGATCCTAGATGTTTTTCATAGCCAACTGTCAACTGTTAGAAATGTAACAAAAGCTATTTTGGCTAGTAACAGGAAAGTATAAAAGTTGATGTCAGTAAACAAGCTGATCAGATTGAGATCATCTTGGCCAACATGCTGCTGTAATCTGGTTAGCTGCAAATAAAGAAGTTTTTCATCACCTGAGGCAGATGTGACTCGCTTGAATTTTTTCTTCTGACATTTTGGTCCTTCGGACCGGAAACCTCTACGAAGATACGGATCAGACCGACAGAGAGACCAAAAAACCTGCGCAGGTGAGGGTTTCTTATCTTAAGATTCCCTCGACGGAAAGCCCTCCGACTGAGTTGCCATTGGAAAGAGGCCGGCCGCTCTCTGATCCCTATCTGAGAGACGGTTTCTGAACCAAAAGGGGAAACGGAGTCTCATCTGGTTCAGGTAGGATGAAAAACAATTTTCTTTTAATTTAATTTAACCTTGTCGGCAGGGGTTTTATTTTTAGTTAAGGGTGGGTAGGAATAATTGTTAAGATTATTTTTGTTAGGATTACCTGTTATTTTGTTAGGATCCCCGTTAAGATAGCCCCATTTTGTAATAAGCCCTGTAAAAATAATCGGTACTTACATATTATTGCAACCACTTATTCGAGGTAATACCGCTCGCTTCCTGCTGTGTTGATTTAATTGTAAGTATGTACAGGATCACACTGACAACATTAACTTTATTAAAAAGCCTTGTTTAGGTAGGAAAGGCGGTATGACATGTGAGGAATGACTGCTTGTTTCAAGCTATGCTGTTTCCCCGACATCATGTCACTGGAGATACATTTTCCCACAGCACTTTTGTGTAACACGCATTCCATCTCTCAAGCCGCGAGCCGCTTAATGTAACAGACTCACATGCTGACAGTTGTCCACTTGTCTACTACTTCTTGACAGCTACAAAAAAAGAGAAGAGACCAAAAGGGGGGGGGGGGACAAAGCTGTCAAACTTTGTTGTGCAGCATAGTTTCTTAATAAAGGTGATGGCAGGGAATGCGGTGACAAGCCTTAATATCCTTTTATTCCTTCTTACTGGTACCATTATCAGCGCTGACATGCGAGGAGGAGTACATTCCGACGGCTCGTCAGTGCATCAGCGATCAAGAAGCGGCGAGCGCAAAAAACAGCATAAGTACACCAAAACCATGATCTGCACCATTTCCCACGATACCCCTGCCTAAAACAACCTTTCAACGTGAAGGAAAACAAACTTCTTGACATAACGGCAGCATGACCGTCTACATCTGCGCACGGAGAAGCGAACGGTATTACCTTGAAAAAGTGGTTGCGATAATACGTAAGTACCAAATAATCTTGATGCAGTCCTAAAATATACAGTCCTAAAATAAGAAATCTAGGAAAACATGGGTTCAAGTTGCTGCAAGTGTGAGAGTGATGCCTGTTTAAATGTTGATGCTAAGTATATGAAAAGTTTAAACAAAAATAATGTGAATTTTTTGAGAAAGTGGAAGTTGAAATATGATTTTGATGGTACACTGAATAAGAATGCCTGTGCAAAATTGATTAGAGATTTGAAAAGAGATGCAGGAACTAGAACTAAAAAGTAAAGACAATTGGGATTTCCCCAAGCACAAAAATGGTTAGAAGAAGCAAATAAACGAGCTATAAAAGAAAAACAGTGTCAGGAAAAAGAAAATAAATCAAAAGGGATCACTGGTGCCAAGTGGAAAAGTAGCTTTATTTTTAGATAAGGAGGATGAGCATACAGTTTGTGCAGTACAAAGGCAGGCAACTGCCCCACTGTATGGTGAAATTGCTGCTGCCATACCGGGGGAACCTCCTCAATATCAGTCTGAAGATGTGGGATCTGTACAGCAGGGTGGGTTATTAGCTGCTCAAGGAAATGTTGTGACCCCTCCAATTTACCCACAAATTCCTGTAGTACCTAAAGTTGGTTTGCAACAGGTAGACCAACCTATGCAGTTAAGGTCAGGACCAGCAGGGCAAGGACGTTGGGCTATTAAACTTTCTGACCATTCAGAAGCTCTTCCCTTAATACAAGTTGCAAACCCACAAGCAGGAGATGTTGGACAAGAACCAACTATTTTACTTTTTCGTCCCTGGGCTAGAGAGGATATAAAACGACCTACGGATGGTATTCCTCATCCCAAGGTTAATTTTCAAAAGTTTTCTGAGGACATAGTTGGTATGCGTTTAAGTTATCATCTAAATGGTTTAGAAGTAGAACAAGTAGTGCGACAAATCTTAGGTCCAGATTGGCACTTAGTTTGTGGTACTTGGACATGTAAGGCAGATGACGGCACTACATTAAAGCATAATTCTGGGGTGTTAGACACACGAGTCACTGATCTGTTAAAGAGAATTTCTGATAAGTGACGTCCAAGAGCAGATTGGACAGTAATAAATCAGTGCATTCAAAATGATGATGAATCTGTAGATCATTATATTCTAAGACTGACAGAAGTGTTCAATAACTATTGTGGAATGACAATTCCGCAGGATCAGACTAATGATAGTCCGTATGAACAGCAATTAAAAAATGCTTTTCTTAAAGGTTGTAGGCTCCGATAAGTAGTTTTATTACTAAGCACATGGTAGATCATAGAACATGTAGACTGCAACTTTTGTTTGAATATGCATGGCATGCTGAGTGACATTTTAATCTAAAAAAGAAAAAGAAAGTACAAGTGTTGGCAGTAGGGGATGATGGTGGGATATTCTTAGTACAAGACCAAAGGGGGCAAGGGCGCCGTGGTGGCATAAAAAAAGTGGGGGTCCGCAATGGGACACGTTAAATGAACCGGGTGGACATTCAGCCTATAGGGAAAGGTTAAAACATGGAGAATGTTTTAAATGCGGTAGACATGGGCACTCTGCTGCCGACTGTGAAGAGTGGCAACATCCCCCACAGCTTACGAACAAGGGTTCCGCATGACTATATGATAGTAAAGAAAGGCGCCATCTTCATTATGGGGATAATGAAGAGGCAGACACTCTCTACGATGAATGTCAGAACACTCTAATGGAAGGGCGGGATTGTGACTGTGAAGTCATAAACTGGCAAATTTGGGTATTGCTATGCATCTAGATCAGAAACCCATGATAGAGTTTTTGGTTGAGGGACAGAAAGTGGAGTTTTTATGTAATTCAGGTGCATCGCGTACACTTTTGGGTCCAGCAGTTCTGCCTCCGAACTGTGAAACAGATGAGTTTGTCCTTGTAAAAGCGGCAAACGGGAAAATTTATAAGGAACCACTGTCTCATCCTCTACTGTTCACAGATCTGCAAACAAACCAAACTGTTAGGTGCAGGGTAATTATATCAAAAGTTTGTCCAGTTAATTTGCTGGGAAGAGATTTGATGCATCTGTTTGGAATAGCGGCAATTCCCACACCTAAAGGTATTGAGGCAAAAAGGTTAGCGGATGGCTTAGTAGTACAGGGAGTACAAGACTTGTTTTACTGGTATAGCCTAGACTTGATTTCAGACGGCCCGGGGAGGGTTGATACAGAGTTGATCAATCTAGCTCTAAGTAAATCTAGGAGCGGGTCACCGCAGGTTGCGGCACACTTACATTGTACAATGTTCTATAAGGCCCTTGATCCGGATAAAGAATTTGAAAAAGAATTCTTTAAGCACAAATGTGCAAGGATAATTTTGAATGATATGTTTTGGGATAAGCAAGGTAATACAGTAGTAACCTGTATTTTGACTATGGAGATGAGTTCTTTATATCGCTCAGGTTATAGCCCCCATATCTCAGTTACTAAAGCAGTGGGGACACATTGGGTAGATTTGGCGAAAAAGGTAACGATTTGGAACACAATGTCTGAAAGTCAGTTGAAAGATCAACAGATCCAGGTACAAAGATTAAATTGGGTGACTTGGGCACAACCAAGCGTGCACTTCAGGGATGACAAAACAGAAGTGGCATGACAAATCCTCCTAACTCAAGAGGAAGATAGTGCATTAAGTGCCTTGCCTGTAGATTTATGGTCAAACGGTAAAGGAGATGTAGGATTAATGAAAACAGCAGGTGAAGTTTGCATAACTGCAAAGTCAGGTTTTAGACCTCGTAAGCACCAATATCCGTTAAGTAAACAAGCAGAGGAGGGAATTAAACCAGTTATTGAACAGCTAAAACAGGTAGGAATTCTTGTTGAATGCCCAGATTCACCCTGCAATACTCCGTTGTTTCCTGTAAAGAAACTGGATGGGTCATGGTGGTTGGTTCAAGATTTACAAGCAGTTAATTCAGCTGTGATCCCAAGAGCACCGGTGGTCCCTGACCCCTATACATTACTTAATGATTTACTAGCTCAGCACAGATATTTTTCTGTCATAGATATAAGCAATGCTTTTTTCTCCATACCATTACATAAGGAGAGTAGATTTTGGTTTGCATTCACTTTCCAAGGTAAAAGATACACCAGATTGCCACAGGGTTATTGTGAGAGTCTGACAATATTCGCACAAGAAATGGCTGCGAATTTAGCTCAGTTTGTTCCCCCAGAGGGAAGCCAGGTCCTGTTGTACGTAGATGATATTTTATTGGCCTCACCTTTGCAGGAAAGTTGTAAAAAGGATACCCTAGCCCTTCTTAGTTTTTTAGCTGAGCAAGGACATAAAGTAAATAAAGAAAAGTTACAACTGTGGAAAGCACAAGTAAAGTACTTGGGTTATTTAGTCTCGCAGGAAGGTAGACAATTGGAAAATAAAAGAAAACAAGCAATTCTTTAAGCACCTATGCCTACGACTAAGCGGGAGATGATGCCGTTTTTAGGTGTGACGAATTTTTGTAGAAGTTGGATTCCTAACTATGCTGAAGAAGTAGGGCCATTGACCGCACTGATCTGTGACACTCCCATGGCAGCTAAAAGTAATATACAGTGGACAGATAAGGCAATACAAGCATTTAATAGAATTAAGCAATTGAGAGCAGGATCCTCTGTTTTGGGTTTTCCGAACTATTCTAAGCAGTTTGTACAAATGGTTGATTGTAAGGGAGGATATATGACTTCGGTTCTGGTACAAGTACATGGGGATAAACAGAGACCGATAGCTTTTTATTCCTCCAGATTAGATCCTGTTGCAAGGGCATTGCCGCATTGTGTTCAAGCTGTAGTGGCAGCCGCCATGGCAGTGCAAGCCTCAGCATCATTAGTTTTGTTTCACCCATTAAAATTGCGAGTTCCACATTCAGTGGCTACTATACTTTTGCAAGATAAGATAACCTTTTTATCTCCTAGTCGATATTTGTCGTGTATGACAGTGCTGCTGACACAGCCACATATGACCATAGAAAGATGTAATACTCTTAATCCGGCGACACTTTTGCCGACTCCAGAAGAAGGTACTCCACACGTTTGTTTAGAGAGCATTCATGACAAAGTACTTCCCCGACCAGATTTAACGGATATTCCATTGGTAGACTCTGATTTTGTTTTGTTTGTAGACGGATCAGCAAAGAAGGACACTGTAGGAAAAACACTAGTAGGGTATGCAGTCACCACAGAAACTGAAGTTTTGGAAGCAAAAGGATTGTCAAACATTATTCTGCCCAAGCAGCTGAGTTAGTGGCTTTGACTCGAGCTTGTACATTAGGGGAGGGTAAAAAAGTGACAATTTATACAGATAGTCAGTATGCTTTCTCCACTGTGCATGTTTTCGCCCAACAATGGAAGAATAGAGGAATGGTTACTGCGACAGGCAAACCAATAAATCACAGAGATTTAATTTTGCAGTTGTTAGATGCAGTGCAACTACCACTTCAGATAGCGATATGTAAATGTTCCGCACATACCAATAGAAAAGATCCTGTCTCCAGGGGAAATGCCCTTGCTGATATGGCTGCAAAAAAGGCAGCTCAAGAAAATGATTTGCTTTTACATGACAATGATTTAGAGCCCGGACACCTCTTAGACTTAGAGACACTAAAAGTAATGCAAACATTGACAACACAGAAGGAAAAATGTCATTGGGTGAAATATGGTATTACTCAACAGGATGGGTTGTATAGGGCATCAGATGGCAAATTGGTATTACCCTCAAACCTTTTTAGGTATGCTGTATTGGTTAGCCATGGACCTGCCCATGTAGGAGTACAGACAATGGTTCAAATAGTGTCTAAGGTGTTTTGGTGTGAAGGATTTTCAACTTATGCAAAGCAATTCTGTTTATCTTGTTTATTATGTGCAAAGTATCATGCTCGGGGGGGGGGGTTAAAAAATCTCAGCAGGCATTCCCTACCCCTCCATAAGCATTCCACACACTCTGTATGGATTTTATTGAGTTGACACCTTCAGAGGGAAAAAGGTTCTGTCTAGTTATAATTGATGCTTTTTCTAAGTGGGTAGAAGCTTTTCCAGTAAAGCATCCTGATGCACACACAGTAGCAAAGCTTTTGACAACAGAAATAATTCCCCGATTTGGCCTTCCAAGGCGCATTTATAGTGATAATGGGTCTCATTTTGTAAACCAGATTGTGCAGAAGTTGGGTCAAGTGTTTCAAATTGATCTCAAGTACTATTGTGCTTACCATCTGCAGTCAGCTGGACTGGTGGAGAGACACAACGGTGTCTTGAAGAGTAAGCTCCGCAAACTGATGGCAGAAACGCATAGATCCTGGACTGCGTGCCTTCCATTGGCACTCCTGTACATGCGAATCTCACCCTCCTACAAAAGACTTACACCATTTGAACTTTTGTTTGGGAGACCATATTACGTCCCGCAGTGGAAAGGATTGTTGCCAGCGGAATGTGAGGGGGGGGTGAGGATCTGGCGGATTATATGAAGAAGCTGCTAAATGTCAAGTCTCTTATAACCAATGACTCCTTTGCAGATTCCAGAAGTGAAACCTTGTTAAGCGTGGCACCTGGGGACTGGGTGTGGATCCGAATTGTGAAGAGAAAGAACTGGTCATCCCCCAGGTGGGAAGGCCCATATCAAGTACTTATCTCAACACCTACGGCTGTAAAGATCGCAGAGAGGACTTCGTGGATTCATATCACCCACTGTAAAAAACTTAAGACTTTTCCTTCTACCATTGATGTTGGTCAGACTCCATCGGACCCCTGAATGCAAAGTCTGACTACAAAGGAAGGATGGCCATGTTCATCTGGTACTTGAACTGGTACTTGATGATGATTTTGGTGGCGAAAGTAAATATGTCCATACGAGAAGGAACAGTTGTGAGAGAAAAAGGAATGGTGGTGCTGCAAGCGCAAACAGGTGTTACTACTGTGTTCAAGGTAAAACTTTGTGAAGGAATTTTGGACTGTGCTAAATGGAACAATAATGATTTTTTGACTCGTGCAAAATACTTGTGCAATAGAGACTATACGTCCTGGTCAAATGTTTGGTGGTCAACAGATGTGAATGGATGGGAAACAAGTGGTGCAGTGATACCGGAGAAAGATAAAAGCAGGTGACAAAGAATAAAAATTGCGCATTTCCAAGGTACTGAAGTGATTACTATAACCATCGTGTCACCACAAGAAAGTGATTCAGGAGTTTATGGAATCGGAGTGTCTCTTCCAATTGGAACTGATCCTTTGGGGACTTTCCAACTTAAAGTGCAAAGCCTTAAAAATGCTACAAGTAAACCAGATTTTGTCTTCACAGAAGAAGAACAATTGTTACTCAAGACGGGATTCGTACACCATAATGAATGGTTATCTTGGGTTAGATATAGTACCCGAGAGGCACATCGTGAGAACTGTGTTTCTTGTGCTGAAGGTAAACAGCAATTAGCGACAGTCCCATTGATGCAAGCTGAAGGTAATCTGACGTGTCTGTTAAAGTTATTCTTCAACAAAACCGAAGATAAATGCAAAGATGGAACCCAGCGTTTTCCAGTCATAAGCAAAGTTGAGAAACCGCCTACAGCAATCTCTTATCCAGGTTCGTATATGTGCATTTCCAGAGATGGCACAGGGAAGAATTATGGCAAGATGGGACAGAATTATTGCATTGTTACTGTGAATGGCAATGAAAATCCATTTCTGGAAAACCAAACTCATAGTTTGGCAGATGTATGGTGGTTATGTAGAGACAACAAACTCAGATCAAGGCTTACGATTCCCTGGAAGGAAACTTGTGCACTTGCAAAGTTAATTCTGCCATTCTACATTTTCCCAGTTCCAGCAAGCAATTTCGTAAGAGAACCTGAAATAAAGTCGAGGTGGTTGAATAAGAGAAAAAGAGAGGCACCAAAGCAATCCTTTGATAGCAGTGTCTACATCGATAGCATTGGCATACCAAGAGGCGTGCCTGATGAATACAAAGCAATAAACCAAATAGCGGCTGGTTTCGCATCCATCTTTGTCTGGATTCAACCCAAAAAGAATGTGGACTGGATCAACTACATTTACTATAACCAGCAGCGTTTTGTGAACTATACCAAAGATGCATTAAAAGGTATTGCTGAACAACTGGAGGCCACTTCGCAGGTGGCATGGCAGAATCGAATTGCATTGGATATGCTCCGGGCCAAAGAAGGAGAAGTTTGCAAGATGTTTGGGACTTTCTGTTGTACATATATTCCGAATAACACTGCCCCTGATGGGAGCATCACTCGAGCTTTGAAAGGTTTGGAGATGTTATCCGTAGAATTGGCAGAGAACTCTGGGGTAAATAATCCCTTCACAGACTTTCTACAAGCGTGGTTTGGAAAATGGAGTAATCTCATCAGCAGTTTCCCGGTGTCCGTTGGAGTCGCTGTGGCTATCGTGGTGGTATGTGGTTGCTGTTGTATACCCTGTATCAGAGGTCTTCTACAAAGACTGGTTGATACTGCTGTTACGAAAACGATGTACCAGCAGTTGCAACAGACTGGTGAAAGTGAATACAATGAAATGTGACTTTTGCAAATGTTTTGAAGTTTAAAAGTTTGTCTTGCAAATGAAGTAATGTATGCAAAGAAAAACTTAGTTTTTACCATATATTGCTGAAATAAAAAGACAAATAAAAGTGTTTTGAGGGGGGAAATGTTAAGAGAAAAAGTTTTAAAACATACTGTTATTTGTCTCTTTCTCCCATCTAGCAAAATGAATATGCTATTTGCTGAAGTGTTGGTAAGAAAAGGTCATTGAATCATGTTTATTAAAGATGGGCTTTATCTATGATAGATGTAGTTTGCTTATGAACTTGAATAACATCTGTTTTCTATACTTCTGAATAAGAGTTAATTTACTGAGGCAGGCTGTGGAAAATTCCAGCTACCACTGTTGAACTAAGTATGCTGTACCTTTTTGAACGTTCTACACTAACTGTGGTTTTGAGGTAAACATTCTTTTTTGAGGTAAATTGTGATCCTAGATGTTTTTCATAGCCAACTGTCAACTGTTAAAAATGTAACAAAAGCTATTTTGGCTAGTAACAGGAAAGTATAAAAGTTGATGTCAGTAAACAAGCTGATCAGATTGAGATCATCTTGGCCAACATGCTGCTGTAATCTGGTTAGCTGCAAATAAAGAAGTTTTTCATCACCTGAGGCAGATGTGACTCGCTTGAATTTTTTCTTCTGACAGAAGGCACATGTAGCTTTGAAGGAGATAAAAAAGTACAATCAACAGATCTCCAGTAAGCAAGGTGAAGAGAACTCTGCTCAAGTAAGAGGTGTCCATGAGAGACTGTGCCAGTGAGTTACTCTTGTTTCAAAGGAAAATGCATGAATGACAGAGAGAATTCCTGCAGCAAACCAAAAGACTTAAAGAATGGCTTGTATTTGAACCAGATGCCAGTATGGCAAGAAAGTATGGAATGGGAAGAAGACTAACAGATAAATAAACTTGAGGATCTGTTGCAGAAATGGAAAAATTAGTCCTACTGCGAGAGTTGAAAAGCTAGGATTTGAACCAGATGTTGATATAGTGAGGATTAGGATTATGCAAGAACTAATTGTGACAACCCACCACTGGACCAGTAATCAAAAAGCCTCAATCCGCACCAAAGACACCAGTGGGGGGCGTACACTGAGAGGATGACAAGGTATACACACACACACACACACACACACACACACACACACACACACACACACACACACACGTATTTTCAGATACAGCTTTCTGCATCAACTGCAATTTCCCTTAAGAGCACACAGAGACCACAGTCAGTCCGGGGCTGATTTCTCCATCTTTCTCCATATTCTCAGTAAGACTTCCCACTGGCACAGCTACAGGGTTGAGATCTCAGCTGACTGGCCAATCCAAGACCTCCAGCACCCTCTCAGTCCAACCAGAGTTTGGTGTCCCTGCCCAAGTAGCTGACACACTCTCTTTGAGGTTTGATTTATACACACACTCACCTGTGAAAGGCTGGCAAAGGTTTACTAACTATGCCCCCTTTTGCCCAGACTATAAGGTAGTTATCACTGCTACCAGCCAGCTCCTTATGTTAAGGCCCTTAACAAAGGGTGTCAAATCTTACTAAGTAGTGTTACTATTAATACAAATGGCAGTTCGACCAAGAGCAAGGCTATTATGAGTGGCCCACACTATCACCAAATAAATATGAAAGTACTCTTAGACCTTAAATATCTCTAGACAGATCAGCCACAATGAAATGTTTACATATATTTAATAACAAATAATAAAAGAACAGAACAATACTAAATATATATTTACAGTGACATCAGAGTTCTTCACCCCTCGAAGACTCAAGCTAGTTTTTCAAGTGACCCTTAAGAAATGTTGCTTGAGAGGAATAAGCCTATCTGGGAATACCTTACCCCATTCCCTGTCTTGAGAGCCCATCTGCTTTGGCATTGCTAACCCCACCGGTGCACTGTCATATCATATGCCTGCAACACTAGGCTACTAACTACCTTAGTAAATTGCTGGCTGGCTCGATGTAGTCATGTTAAGGGATTGTGGTCTGTAACTACAGTGAATTTCCTTCCACACAGATAAGTCTGAAGTTTCTGCAGTGCCCACACTATGACATTCCTTTTCCTTAGCAGCATAGCATTCTTCTCTGGGTTGAAGCCTACGGTTGAGATATAGCACTGGGTGCTCTTCTCCCTCTGAGTAAACAGCCCCCACCCCGTGGTTTAAGCATCCACCTGCACAATAAATTTGTTGCTGTAATCTGGACTAGGTAACACAAGAGGACCTCTCAAAGCTCCTTTAAGCTTCTGGAATGCCTGCTCACATGTTGGGGTCCACACTACCTTACTGGCCTGTTTTTCCTTGTTAGGTCTGTGAGGGGAGCAGCTATGGTACTATAATTGGGAACAAACTTTCTGTAATACCCTGCTTCCCCTAGGAATGCCCTTACTTGCTTTTTGGTAACAGGGGCAGACCATGCCTGAATTGCTTCCACTTTGGCCAGTTCTGGCCTGATCTTACCACTCCCCACTCTATGTCCCAGGTAGAAGACCTCTGCAATAGCCACCTGACAGTTGCTGGACTTAATGGTCAACCCTATCCCCTGTAGTCTGCCCAGCACTTACCTGACATGCTGAAGGTGCTCTTGCCAGGAATGGCTGTAGATGGCAATATCATCTAGGTAAGCAAGGACGAAATCTCCTGCCCCTGCTAGGATACAATCTACCAGCCTCTGGAAAGTCACTGGGGCATTTTTCATCCCAAAGGGCATCTTTGTGAACTCATACAAGCCGAAAGAAGTCACAAAGATGACCTCTCTTTAGCTTTGGGCGTCAAGGGCACCTGCCAATAGCCCTTGGTAAGATCAATAGTGGTAAGATATTTAGCCCCACCAAGCTGCTCTAGGACTTCATCTGTCCTAGGCATGGGTTAAGCATCTGACTCTGTGTGACTACTTAATTTCCTGTAGTCCACACATAACCTGGTGCTTCCATCCTTCTTTGGTACCAGCACCACTGGAGAGGTCCAGGGACTACTGCACTCCTGGATTACCCCTAGTTCCAACATTTCCTGTATCTCCTCCTTCAGAGTCTGTATGACTCTCTCCGGCACCCTATAAGGGGCCTGCTTAATAGGCCTTTGGGGTCCCATATCCACATGGTGCTGCACCAGGTGGGTGCACCCTAGTTTCCCAGTGAACATGCCCCCAAATTCTTGTAACACTGCTTGGATTTCTCAACCCTGGATAGGGGATAGCTGCTTGGACATTGCTACCCCTTCCACTGAGGTGTCAGTCCAAGCCTCACTGAGGGGATCAGTCACCGGATCCCCCTCAGACTCCTCCTGCTATCCACTGCAAATACTCAGCACAAGGGCCTCTCTATCATGATAAGGTTTCATCATGTTAACATGGTAGAGCTTGTGCCCCTGTCTCCTGCCAAGCAGTTCTACCATGTAGTTCACATCACTTACCTTCCTTACCACTTTGAAAGGTCCCTCCCAAGCTGCCTGCAACCTGTTGTGTCTAACAGGAATGAGAACCATAACATGCTGCCCCACAGCATACTCTCTAGCTTGAGCATTCCTGTCATACCAGATCTTTTTCTGCTGCTGGGCTTCTGCCAGGTTCTCCAGAACCAAGCCCATGAGTTCCCGGAGCCTTGTCCGAGGTTTAGGACATATGCCATAACGGACTCCTTGTGGGATTCACACTCACCCTCCCACTCATCACAAATCATATCTAGAGGTCCCCTCACCCTATGCCCATACAGCAACTCAAAAGGTAAAACCCTGTGGATTCCCGGGGCAACTCCTTATAAGCAAACAACAGATGGGGCAAATATCTGTTCCATTCCCTCTTAAACTGGTCTGCAAATGCCCATAGCATGGCCTTTAGTGTAGAGTTTAACCTCTCCACCAGACCATTAGTCTACGGGTGGTAAAAGTGGTCTTTAGGTGCTTCACCCCACAGTGCTTCCACAGACAAGCCAGCAGGTCTGACATGAAATTGGCATCTCTGTCAGACAGTATTTCTTTTGGGAAACCTACCCTGCTGAAAATCTCTAACAAAGCATCTGACACCTTTTCTACTTCAATGGAGGACAGAGCCACCGCCTCAGGGAATCTAGTATCATAATCGACTACCGCTAGGATATACTTCTTCCCTGTGGAACTTGTGGTATTCAGAGGCCCACAATATCCATAGCTACCTTCTGTAATGGCTCCTCAATCACAGGCAAAGGTATCAAAGGAGCTTTTACCTTGTCTCCTGCCTTGCCTACCTTTTGGCACTGCAGTACCCTGCTACATCCCTGGAAACCCCAGGCCAATAAAAGTTCTGCGTAACACGTCTCTTGGTACGCTTTATGCCCATATGACCTGCAAAGGGAATGTCATGGGCTATGGCTAAAAGTGCCAGATGGTAGGCTCTGGGAACTACCAACTGCTGTATTCTCTCACCATCTAGCCCTCCCTCAGGGGTCCACCCACTATACAGATTCCCCCTTTCCTTGAGAATCAGGTGCCTCACTAGCTACCTCCCTTAGGCCTTGTAATATACGGTCTAAGAGCTGAGCCTGTCTCAACTCTCTCTTTGTAACCCTTCCCAGCTCCCCTTCCACAGGAAGTCTGGTATTCTCTGAAAGTGGTGCCTCACTGTCAGCCTGGGTACTACTACTCACCTCTGCCCTTGCAGTCACTCTGTCCAAGGGAACATCAGTACCCACAAGCAGTTGTGTTTCACCTTCAGTCTCACTACTACTGGGTAGCTCCCTCCATGATGTAGCCACCACATCGGTCCTGGCTTCAAGTGTGTGGTCTGTCTGGGACCCCCAGGCTACCAGACGCACATGCTTGTCGCCAAGCCTGACTGCGTGTCACTGCATGCACACAAGGTACTACATTATCAAAATCATTCCCTATAAGGACATCTGCAGGGATATCCTCAAACACACCTACTTGCTTGCTTCCTTCTCCACCCTCAGAGTCAAGGTGAAGCCTAGCCAAAGGTAATTGGAATGGGGTCCCTCCTAAAGCTCTGACTGGAGTAGACTGCGCAAACAAGTAGTGCTCCTCTTTAACCATTGCAGGCTTCACAATGGTTATGTCATAGGCTGTGTATCTCTTAGCAGTGGCCTATTTCCCATCTACTAAGATAGGATATAACCTCTTTTGGTAGTTTGGTACTCTTCTTGTCTCCAGACAACTTACTGCTAGCATTTTATCATTCCCAATTACTGACTCTCCAACCTTTTGTTCCCCACCTTGCCTCCATGGACATCTATATGCTAGATGGTCCCACTGGCTGCATTTAAAACATTTAACCCTTGGTCCTGGCCCTGTACCTGAACTAGTGGCTTCCCCTGTTACTCACGGACTCTGTCAGGGTGGTGTAAGCTACCCGCCATGGGTTCCCTTAGATCCATGTACGGCACTGGGTATCCCTTTCCTGTGCAGTGATGCCCTGCTTGCTAGGCATAGGTCTCCCTTTTTCCACAACTCATCTGCAATATTGCACTCACTATCTGCCAACCAAATCATCATGTCCTCGGGCACAGTGCTAAGGGCTTGCTCCCTCACCAAAAGGTCTGCGAGCCCTTCAAAAGTTGTGACCTGACATCCACTCACCCAGCCATGAAAATAAGTGCTTAACGCAGCAATATAGTCACACAAACTTTCATCTGCCTTGAGTCTATGCTCACAAAACTTTTTTCTATAAGCTTCAGGTGTGAACCTAAAACACTGATAAACAATTTTTAAAGAATTTAAGCAATCCGTATCAAACAATTTAGAAGTAGCAGTAACAGATTTACCATGGAGTAGGGGGGTCAGGAACTGTGCCCAGAGTCCTTGGTCAACATTATACTGTTTACAAACCCTTTCAAACATATGACTAAAACTATCAAAATTATCTCCCTCTGTAAAATGTGGAAGAAATTTACTGACCTTTGTTGATTCTGGGGTTCGATTACTCCCTTCCCCATTACCTCCATGACCCTGGCGAACAGTCAGCATCTCCTTTTCATGTTGCCTCTTCCTCTCATTTTCTTCAGCTTCCAGATGTCTCTGTCTCTCTGCTGATTCTAATGCCATCTGCCTCTCCTTTTCTTCATCCTCCAAATGCCACAGTCTCTCTGCTGATTCTAGTTCTAACCGTTTGACCTCCAGTTCAAGTCTCTTAACTCCAGACAGATTTTTAAGTCCTCTAAGGCAAAGTCGAACTGTCCATTTTCTGAGAGTTGCACATTCCCAAGGCCAGTCTGGTTGTCCTCTTGGTTGCTGGTCTGTAATGCAGCTGTGACTAGGGCTGCAATCATTTCTGCTTTAGTCAGGTTAGCATGCACCAGTCCTTTGTCTTGGTATATCTCAGCCAAATGGCTCCTTGCCAGCTTGCCATACTCCTCTGCTGACATCCTTGCCTGCTATCCCTGACTAACTCAGCTAACACAAAATAAATAAAACTATTGTGATAAGAAACTATAAATGTTCACTGTGTGGCTGCCTGACAGTACAAACACCTTCTTTAGTGACCACTGTTAACAGGCTACAGGAGATCAATATCCACACCACCGAATCCTAATATGTAATGTGGTGGTCCCATCATTGCCACCAATAAATGTGATAGCCCACCACTGGACCAGTAATCAAGGAACCTCAAACCTCACCAAAGGTACCAGTGAGGGATGTACACTGACAGGATGACATGGTACACATACAATATATCCAGATGCAGCTTTCTGCATCAAGTGCAATTTTCCTTAAGAGCACACAGAGACTACAATCAGTCCGGGGATGGTTTCTCCATCTTTCTCCAGATCCTCAATAAGACACCACACTATCAGAGCTATAAGGCTGAGTTCTCAGCTGAGTGGCCAAGTCAAGACCTCCAGCACCCTCTCTTGTCCAACCAGTGCTTTGTGTCCCTGCCCAAGTAGCTGATACACACACTCTTTTAGGTTTGATTTACACACACACACACACACACCTAGGAAAGGCTGACACAGGTTTACTAGCTATGCCCCCTTTTGCCCAGACTATAAGGTAGTTATCATTGCCACCAGCCAGCTCCTTATCAGCTACTTTAAGACCCTTAACTAAGGGTGTCCAATATTACTGAGTAATGTTACTATTAATACAAATGGTAGTTTGACCAAGAGCAAGGCTATTATGAATGGCCCACAGTGTCACCAAATAAATATGAAAGTACTCTCACAACTTAAATATCTCTAGACAGATCAGCCACAATAAAATGTTTAAATATATTTAATAATAGGTTCATAGGTTCATACTAGGCTATCTGCCCTAGGGCATTTATAAGCCTAGCCAGAGTGTGTTTGGCTTTCACCACCCATTTTAAATAAATTTTGCTATACCCTTTTTCGAGGTTAGTATACTGTGCTCTGTCTAACAGTGACACAGAAGTGATACCCGGGGTAAACCTACGATCTCCCATCCACTCATCAAGATTCCTCTTGAAGAGAGTCAATGAGGGACTCTGCCTAACCTGGACTGGGATTTTATTCCAGAGTGAAGGGAGACTCTGGGTTATGAATCTGTCCCTCCAGCATGTCCTATTTATTTCAGTGCTGAGGTTCAAGCCTCTCGAGCTCGTAGCTCGATGAGATTTGGATTTTCTGAGGTGCAGCATGTCCATTAATTCCGGGATGGACATGGCGTTATACGTCAGGCACAGATCGCCTCTGAGCAGGCGGTATGCCACTGAGTAGAGCTGGAGTTTCTTTAACCGGGCAGCATATGGCATCTGTTTGAGCCCTTTGATCCTCTTGGTGAGGTACTTTTGGGGTCTTTCCAGTTGCTGCAGGTGTCTGGTAAGGTACATCCCAAAAGGGGCATTGTACTCAATTATGGGCCTGATGAGGGATGGGTAAAGAGGCAAGATGACCTCCCCTGATCTAGATGTGAATCCCTTCATGATTAGGTGGGCTATATAAAATGTTTTTCTAACCACTTTGGCCACGTGGTGGTCAAATGAGAGATTGCTATCAACTTGGGTCACCAGGTCCCTAATTACTTCTTCCATACTTAATGAATTACCACCTATGTGGTAATTTGTGGGCACTTTGTTTTTGCCAAAGGGGATGACTATACACTTTGTGGCGTTTAGCTTGAGGCCATGGCTCTGGCACCAGTTGTCTGTTTCTATGAGGCCCTTTTGGAGGATGCTTGTGTCGGCTGGAGAGTCGATTATGGCGCCCAGTTTGCAGTCATCTGCGAACTTGGTCAGCCACAGTCCTTCCGTGTTGGCCTGTACCTCCGAGAAATATATACCAAACAAGAGAGGTCCCAGGACCTGTGGGACGCCACTTGTAACTGGTTTGGAGTCTGACATGGCTCCAGCAATTCTAACCATGTGGGTACTGTCCTTGAGCCAGTTTGCAACCCATCTAGTGACATAGGGGTTTATATTTAAGCTGGTGAGCTTATCTATAATGCCCGAGAGGGGTATTGTATCGAAGGCTTTTGCAAGGTCCAGGTAGGCTGTGTGGACCACCTTCCCCTCATTAATGGCCTTGGTGACTGTTTCAAAGAAATCGACCAGGTTTAAGAGGCAGGATCCGCCCTTAACAAAGCCGAACTGGGTAGGATCCAGTGTCTGTAGGTCCCCAATATCTTTATTTATGAGGTCCATGATGATCCTTTCCATAGCTTTGCAGACCACGCTAGCCAGGCTTATGGGGCGATAGTTTCCAGGATCCGTTGAGGCACCACCTTTGTGGAGAGGGACCACTGTTGCTGTACTCCACTCTTTGGGTACATATCCTGTAGTAAGGCTGAGACTGAACAGTAGTTTTATGTTTGGGTTTAGCTCTTCTTGGAGTTCATGTAGGACGCAGCCTGGGACACCGTCTTGTCCCATTGATGCTGTTTTTTGCTTTGGAGAGGGTGGCTCTTACCTGAGCATCTGAGATGCCAGGGAGGCAGCACTCTGCTGGGATAGATATTTGCCCTTTTTGGTGGGGAGGGGGGGGGGATTTTGCACTAAACCTGTCAGCTAGGATATTGGCAATGTCTGTGGGTTTGGTGTATTTTTTTGTCATTTTGGACTAATTCTGAGCATATCTGGGAATTCCCACCCAGCTTCCTAACATAACTAAAGAAAGCCTTGTGATTATCCTTAGTGTCCTGTGCAACTGGCCTTAGACGATTTTATGAGTGCCTGTAGTTTTTTGCTAATACTGATCAGAGATGCCTTCCCTTTTTGGGATTTTGCTCTATCATGTAGTAGCTTCCTCCTTCTATTGTATAGTTTGTTTATGGCTGGGGTCCACCAGACAGGATGTCTGGCTTTGGAGGATTGGGTCTTGGTTTTATTTGGGATTGCATGATCCATGGATTCCTGAAGATGTTCATAGAATGCGTTTATAAAGGATTCTGCGGTCTGGGCCGTATTTTCCACAGGCCCGGGGGCTTTAAAGGATTCCACCTCGGTTTTGAGGAGTGTGAAATTTGCTTTAGAGAGGTTTTTCACTGTGGTTTTCTGGTTAGGGGGTGGGGTCGGGATGTGAATATCCAGTGAGATTAGTTTATGGTCTGATCTTACCAGTGAGGGATACACTTCTGGTCTGGAGCATAGAGTCCCCATGTTGGTGATGATCAGGTCCAATATGTTTTCCCCTCTTGTGGGAGTGGTAACAAGTTGTTCCATAGCATCTGAGTTTATAAATTCTAGGAACCTTTGGGCTAGGGTGTTGGAGCTAGAGTAATGCTCCCAGTCTATGTTTGGGTAGTTGAAGTCACCCAATATAATGGTGTTTGGAGAGACCTTCATATTTTCCAGTGTTCTCAGGAAGGCCGAGTGGGGTTCCTGGGTTTGGGAGGGTGGTCTGTAGCAGGCTATAAACTGGAAGGCAGTTTTACCCACTGTTAGTTGCACATGGATAGTCTCTGATGCTTCGTGCTGTGCCACCAACCTGGAGGTGTGGGTATCTTTGACGAATATTGATACTCCCCCTCCTTTTGTGGTTCGGTCCAAGTTTTGGGGCCGAAAAGCATTGTATGAGGTATAACCTGGTAGTGCTGGGGTGCTCTCGGGTGCCTTGAGCCAGGTTTCTGTTACTGCACAGATATCGATGTTCTCCATGCTAAGGAGAGTTTCAAGTGCGTGCATCTTGAGGTTTAGACTTCTGGCGTTGAGTAGCATTACTCTTAGTTTCTTATCCCTTGTGATACCTATGGAGGTGGGTTGTCTTTTGAGCCTTGCCTAAAAAAGGCACTATGGGGGTAGCAAGAGCCTTTGCCAATATCCGAAAGCCCAGGGGTGATAGGTGCAAGCCGTCCCTAGCGAAGCATCATGGCTTGTCGAGCATGTCATCCCAGGATGACAGGCATTGGATCCCCTTTGAATGACACCAATACTTAAGCCAATTGTTGAAATTGATCATCTTTTCTTCATATTGTGGCATCATTCTTGGTGAGGGCAAGATGCTACTCAAGGTCAGGGACATACCGGCCTTGGCTACATGCTCAGAGAGCTCCTCTATGTCTCTTTTCATGTAGTCCAGGGAGGTACATCTCAGGTCATTCACACCAGCATGGACAATGACTGAGTCATATTTGTACTTGCCTTGGAGTGAACTGAGTGCTTGTGTTATGTAGTGGATCCTAGCACCCGACAGGCAGCTCACCGTGACCTTCTCCTTGTTCAGCCTGGTGAGCGGGACGTCAGTGTGCCTGACGATAGAGTCACCTATTACAAGTGTATCAGGTGTGTTGTTTAGCCTTAATGGCTGTGACTGTTCGGCACACTGGCTTTGTAAGCTATGTGTTGCACGTGTTTTGTTCTGGGGTAGCGGTTGCTTGGGTGTCTGCTGTGGAGGTCTCTGCTGCTTAGGCAGATTTTTATTTAGTGCCAAAAGAACAGGACAATACTAAATATGTACTTACAGTGACATCAGAGTTCAAAATCACATGAAATATTTAAAACAACATTGTAGGACAGTCTCAAATAAATGACGAAAAACATCTAAACTATACTTCACTACATTCCTGACTAAATCTAAGAGAATTAGTATACCAATGTTAGCTTACTTGCAGAGCATGGCAAATGTGGTGAATGGATCTTCTAGCTGATGGTGTCAGGTCAAAGACACAATACAGAATGCTGTGTTTCTCTCATGGGGTTCTCAATTTAATATATCAAATATTACTGCTGGGCTAGCTTGCAGAATTACATAATTTCTTGTCATTTGACTTCTAGTCCCCAGACCCAAAACAGCCATTGATGGCAGCTAGTATCATTTAGCATCTACCTGTAAAAATACATAGCCAAGGGCTTTTCCTCAGATATTTGGCAAATGCTGGAAGCCATAAAACAATAAAACACTTCTAAGACAATGCAGAAAGCTTCTCAGCACAGACACTGTGTCTCCTTGCTGCCATAAAGTAATTTAATTACTTATTTAAAATTTAATTTTTTTTCTGAAATTTACTAGGCTGAGGTTAATCTCCTGTGTTCCAGTTTCCACTGTAAAAATATATACATTTAAACAGTTACAATAGTATATGTACTTTTTTCTTCTCTTACAGCAGGGTGCACTGTAGCTAAATTTTTAAACTCAGTCCCTTACAAACCCTTTTCAACACACATATTAAACAATAATATAGGGAATCTCCAAACTCTGGATCCCACACAGTTTGGTTTTGTGAAGGGTAGATCATGCCTGCTCAACATGGTGGACTTCGTTGAGTCAGCCACCAGAGCTGTGGATGAAGGCAAGGTGGTTCATACAGGGTACCTTGATCTGGCCAAGGCTTTTGATACCATTCCCCACTCAGGAATCATAGAAAAACTCACTAAGCTTGGCATCAACTCTATATCACTAGGTGGGTTGCAAAATGGCTCACATATAGAACCCACAGTGTGAAAGTAACTGACTCCAAGTCAAACTGCTGACAAGTCACGAGTGGAGTCCCACAGGGTTCGGTTCTGGGTCCTTTCCTGTTTGATATCTACTTCTCTGAAGTCCAGGCCAACACGAAAGGACTCTGGCTGACAAAGGTAGCATACGATTGCAAGTTGGGAGCTTTTATTAACTCCCCAAGTGATGCTGACATTCTACAGAATGGCCTCACTGAGACCAACGACTGTTGTTAGAACTATGGCCTTAAGCTCAATGTCAAAAAATGTGTCGTCATCCCCTCTGGGAAAAACCTGGTTCCCATGAATTACCACATTGATGGTAGTCCACTGAACACAGATGGCGTTATAAGAGATGTGGGAACACAGGCTGACAGCAAACTCTCTTTTGATCACCACATTGCCAATTGGTCAGAAAGTCCTTCTATGTGCACATCTCATTGCTAAGGGTTTCGCATCCAGGAAGAAAGAGGTCATTGTCTCCTTCTACTCTTCCCTCATTAGGCCAATCATCGAGTACAATGCCCCATTTGGCATGTACCTCACTAGACACCTGCAACAACTGGAGAGGCCTCAAAAGTACCTCACAAAGAGGATCCTAGGCCTTAAACACTTGTCCTATATGGACAGATTAAAAAAACTCCAACTATTCTCTGTTTCATATCGCCTACTTAAAGGCAATCTCTGCTTGACTTACAAAGCCATGTCTGACCCAGCTTTGTTAGAAATGCTACATCTAAAGAAATACCAGTCACTCCGCACCAGACACTCCAGAGACCTCAACTTCATTACCACAATTAACAGAACATGCTGGAGGGGCAGGTTCATAATCTAGAGAGACTGCCCATGCTATGGAACAGACTTCCCATACATGTCAAGCAGAGCACCTCACTGACCCTTTTCAAGAGAAATCTTGATGAGTGGATGGGAAACAGAAAATTCACCTGGGGGATAACTCCAGTGGCTCTACTCGACAAAGGCACTCGGAACTAAGGTCGGGTGGCACTATGCCAGGTTAATCCTATGGCTAGGCTTGTAAAGGCCTCTGGGCCATTGGCCTAGTACACACCTATGAACCTATGAACATGTCTATACAAACAAGTTTGATATACACATACCATACAGTTCTAATACAGTTGTAACAGAAGCATCTTACACAAATAATTTCGATATTCATCAATGACATATAATTATTTACAAAATTCCAGATAGCTGTGCTAGCAGTACCTCCTTTTGTCACTGCAATTAAAAAGAGAACTTGGCAAACAGTGCAGGAACTGTTCAATTTAAAATAAGCAAAATAGAAAGGAAGAAAGAAATGCGATTAAAACAGCTTTTCACAAATACTTCGTATTGAATCTTTAATCATTATTGTGAAATGCAATATGTAATTTATGCTGAATGTCTTAACATTGTTATGAAATGCACTACAGTAGCCGATAGTATGTTTATAAATGCATGTGAGGAGGCATCAGTACAATGATGTAAAGTATGGATGGGGAAATAACTATTTTCTTGAGTGACAGCTGACTACATTAGCAGTGTCCATTTAAAAAATGGCTTTTTGTTTATACTGTTACATTTCATATAATAATATTGATATGCAGATTATACATTATAAGAACAAACTAAGAAAATGCAGATATAGTCATGGGTAATTTATTTCTGTTTATTTATTTATTAACCGCTTTTGTTGACTGGGAGAGTCTATCTGGGCAAGTAGCCAATTTTCAGAAATGGCCCGGGAAGAAAAGCTCCACAATTAGAAAAGACCCTGTTACATAGAATAAAAAGAGACGAATGGCATATCAGTTTGTTGCTTACAGGAGAAGTGAAGAGTATGAGTAGAACAGCATAGGATAAACAGGATTATATCAAGTACAATAATTATATTTACACTCAAGAGATAATATTAGTATATAGATTATATTTACATGTGTATTGTATTTGCATTGTTAGTATGATGTCACAACATACTTCCACTGGGTCCCAGAGTAGATAAAAATAAGTTATGTACTCATCATAGCATTCCATCTGTGTTGTCCATTTTCATTCTTCTTCAACTGATGGGTTCGGATATGCATTCTCACATCTAAGGTACAGGTAGCGCTGTGGGGAAGGCCTGCTGTGTTGGACTTCAGTGACTAAGCAGCAGGCTTGGCAATCTTCTTCTTACAGGAGCAACAGGAAAACAGATTCACTCACAAAGCCTGTTTCAGATTCACATTATCTGGTATACCTAAAACTGTGGTAGTGAGTGGCATAACATGAGACAATGTATGCAGTATTCAGTATCAGGTCAAATGTCGTACCAGCAGTGGGGCTACAATTTAGTACTAAGGTAGCATGTGCTTGTGATTTGCATTTGTTAAATTCCATCTTTGGTGTGACACTTAGTGAAATGCAGAATGTGTCAAGTACAGGAAGTAGAATAACAGTCATGTGTGTGTGTGTGTGTGTGTGTGTGTGTGTGTGTGTGTGTGTGCGTGTGTGCGTGTGTGTGTGTGTGTGTGTGTGTCTAGATTAGGGATGGAGTAAGGCCTAGGGAAAGGACATCTTTAGCACTATGCTTTTCTAGACAAGTGATATGCTTGGATTTATACACACCAAAGGGTGCACTATTCTATCATCTATCAACATCCTACACAGCAGTTCTAGTGCTGTAGTTTGCTTTGGCATGGACCTTCCATGATAATTAGCCAAGACAAGAAATGCCTGTAACTCTTGCTTGGTGGGAACAGCACCTTATATCTGGGAAAAGGCATATACCTTTCATGTCAAGAACACTCATTAATTCTTCAGTTACCTACTTAAGTCAATTCAGGGCCATAAAAGTGCTGGATCCTATGCCTGCAATTAATGGGCTCAACGCAGAAAAATCGATCTTGGGTAGGAAACCAGTCCATCACAGTGTACAGAATAAGTCCAACAATATCCAAGCTGTGATTTAATGAAGCCATATTTAGATTTTTCTCAATGCTCAGAACACAGTCTTGCAATCTTTACAGCAATTTATGAAAGTATTGAGATACTTTCTGTCTTTACTCTAATCAGTACCTCAGCCAAGTACACGACTACATTCAAACATAAAGTATCCATCATTCCTTGAGAAACAGACGACACACAATTCATACTGAGGTAATCTTTCATAAGTAGAACTACAAAATCTGTTTTCTGACAATGATAGCTCATGTCTGTTGATTGAAATTGCAGCCTATCTTGTACAGGCTGTTTATATTTTGACATGTTTTACTTCTTTAGGTAAACTCAGAAATCATGTTACAGACTCAACTGATGGATAGTTGAGTTTTTTTAAAGCACGTTTGTATTTATACATAATGAATTAATTCAAATGCAATAACTACCAAACCACCGTCTACATCAAAGAATTACTGTTGGCTTACTGCTATTCAGGTGCCCCAGTCATCTTTCTTAGCAACTGCCTGGGGTATACATTAAGTCTTTTGGGGTGGGAGTCTCTTAACATACCAGCTCCTTCCACTATATCTACAGTGGAAAACAGCAGCCAGCACTTACAGCTTGTAAAGAAAATGTGCCATCACTGATATCTGCATTTTTAGAATTAGTACAGGCTGAGACAGCAAAAAATGTGTAAAGCTAAGTCAAACATTTTTTTTTTTAATTCAGGTAGGTATGCCCAGCAGGAAGGGATAACTGATTACACAAACATCATTATTTATCAAGCCTTTAGCTTTGAAAATTGGGCGTTCTACCCGAAATACTGCGGCTGCCCTGCTATACACCATAGTTTGCTATGAAATCCATAAAGCAAAACTCCGAGCACGCCGAAATATAACAACTCAAAAAAGGAAAGAGTTTTTTTTTTTTTTTGGTTGGGGGCAAGCCAAAAACCCATCACCAAAACTTTATACACCCACAAACTCCGTGGTCGCACCAAATGGCAGACTTGAGAAATGAGAATCACTGCAGTCACACACTTGGAAATCCCACTGCCAGTTGTTTTCCTGTGGAAAACTGCAATCCATGTTTTGTGTTAATTCGGGCAAATGACATTTGGGGAATTTCACCTCGGACAAATCTTCTCAAATGTCTAGATTTTCACAGAATGTCGAAATTTTTGCCTTATATTTTTGGTCTGTTCCTCATAAAATTGGGTATTTTTTTTTTCTGGATTTTTGTGGCAAATCAGTGAGGACTAAATTCATTATAATGACAGGCATTTGAGTTTCAGACTTCATATCCTTCAGCACAAGGCCTTTTATTCTAGGAAGTGTCTACTTCATAAGAGCAATATTTATTTTTTTTCCTATTTTTGGGGCTTAGCCCCCCCCCCCCCATTATTTTTGGCTTTGTCCATCTTTTTTTTTTTTTTTATTTGTGCTAAGAGGTTAAGCACTATGGGCCAAATACACGTACCTTCTTTTACATCTCAACTTCTTTACGCAAGAAATCTTGACAAAGCTAAAAATAATTTGGAAACAAGGAGCACAACTGCTGGGAAAATTTCAAATACTGATCTTTTACACTTAACAAGTTGGTGAAATAACAGGTTTTGTATTAGCATGCATATGGCGAAAGCCAACACATTCCGGCTAGGCTTATAAATGCCTTCGGGCAGATAGGCCTAGTACCTACTTATGAACCTATATTTCTGAAGAATATGAAGTCTGAAACTCCAATGTAGGTTATAATTTAGTGCATACCTCTAATCTCCAGATTTCAGCCTCATATTTTTGGTCTGTTCTTCACAGAATTTGTGATTTTCTAGCAAACCACTTAGGTTGAAATTACAAAATAAAGACATATTTTGTTTCAGCCTGCATAACCTCCAGAAACTTAAGTTAATACAAATCCAATTATTGTAGAAACGTTATAAGTTTATGATAGTGATATCTAAAATCTATCCTATTTTGTGCCACATTATTTTAGGCTTTGTCCAAATTTCTGGTGCTAAGGGATTGAGAAGTATGAGGTCTTGTCATTTTTATTTATAAATTGTGGTTTTTCAGACAAATCCTAGAAAACTGAAATCACTAAAAGTCACCAAATAATGACATATATTTGAGGTTCAGGCTTATTACTCTTCAGAAAATTTGTGATAACACAAAACCACTTAGTATAGCAACTTTCTAAGTTTATTAGAGCGATATTTAAACGTTGCCCCCCGATTATTTTTGTCTTTGCCCAGATTTCTTGCACTACATGTATAGATTTAGTAACTTCAACTATCCACGATTTATCAGAGAACCTCTAATTTTATGAGGGGCAGCCCAAACATTCTGCGTCAGTTGAAAGATTCTGATACCAAGCAGTGAAATACGGCCATCGTCACAGCCACACCTTTATATCCGTACCAGTAACGCGTGCACAGACACACAGCGTCTGAGTACCCCTGAGGGTGTGTGGCGAGATGCCTAATAATGATGACTGTTTTTATGTTGAAACGACTGTTCAGGTCTGGAAGGAAAATAAGAAATCAGGCACTGCGCTCATTTCACTGACCCGCCCCACAACAGGTAAGGAACTTACGGCGGAAATGTGCTGGCAATTCATATAAAGATGCTGCAGTCATGTATATGTGTACTAGAAAAAAAGTGCCAAATTAAAGAAAGGGCAGCTTATCGGACTATACATTATTAATTGTAAACAAAGTGTGTTCCTAATTATATGGAGCCGCCGTAGTACCCCCATAGACAACCGCTTCCAGTTGTTATTAAATACAAAATGAAGTGTATATAGGGATGCCACCTTTTCAAATGCTCAAAGTGGGACATTTTTGGTAGAAACGCCAGATTTTGCAGGCCAAAACATTCCGTCAGTACAAAGGACAGAACTTCCCTTTTTTGCCTAAATAAAAGCTTATTGTTTCTTATAACATTTAGGTGTTTCAGATACAGAATACCTGTTTTAGAAAACTATTACATAAAATATAGGAAATAATTTTGCCCTAAAATCTCAGGACATTTGCCATTTTCACAATTTTTTGCAGGACACAACTGCCCAAAGAGGGGCTGTCCTTCGCAAAGTGGGACAGGTGGTAATCCTAAATGTATAACTTGTATCCATACCGCTCAACCTTTTTGAGCAATAAATCTGAACAAAGCCATAAGTACTGGGGTACAATGGCCCCAAAATAGGGACATTTCTTAAATATTTCTCTTATAAACTTAGAAAGTTGATGGAACAACGGGTTTTGCATTAGCATTAATTATCAGAAGGGTATGAAGTCTAAATCTCAAACGGCTGCCATTTATTTTCTGACATCAGCTCCCAATTATTTGCCAGAAAACAGCATTTTTTATGAGAAATAGGCCAAAAGTGTGGGACAAAAATCTGGACATTCTGCGAAAATATGCACAGTTGAGAGAGATGTAGTTAATTCATCACCAAAGTGATCGTTAACCAGAAAAACAAAATGAAACTTTCTCCCAGCAAAAAGAAAGAATGTATACACTTGTGCAAAGTAATGCGCAAATTATTAACTAAACGTAAACTCCCGAATAGTTAACAAGAATGCGTTCCCACTTATCGAAGACGTCAAAATACTGTATTTCCACTTACCAAATTTGGGGAAAGAAAGGGCAGGAGGTACATGAGCTCTTCGGAAGCTGCTTCCTTCGAGAGGCGGAGGCCTTCTTTTCTCAGCAATGTTGGGTGCCGCTACACGTTCTGTACTATCTTCCCTGCTTGGTACTGCATTACATATGGCATGTGGGCCACGCTCCACGAGGGAAGAGGCAGCAACCGCCATTCGAGAAGAGCCTGCTGATCTGTGGCTGTCTTCGTTGTGGACCTCACGGGCACCCTCCACTGAAGATGAAGTGTCTCCTGCTCCCGGGTTGCCAGAACTAGTTACCGATGAACAGGCTTTTATTTCTTCTTCTTTTGGAAGCTGTTTCTTCAGTGTTTTCTGAGCTGCCGTAATTTTTTGCCTCTCAGTGATGAGGTAACATTTTTCACACTGGCACTCTTTCCAGTTACACTTGCTACCATGGCCCTTCACTGGCACGATGAAACCATGGTTCCTGCAGCGGGAGCATTTCGGAGTTCTTGAGTTTTTCATAAGTTCACCTTCAACGTTAGCCATGTTGTGAATACACTGACACCTTCTCTTCTTCTTCAGAGCACGGAAAAAAATGAATACGTTGACTAAGTTACAATGTTTCAAGTTATGGACGTACCAAGAAGTTACCATATCGGGAGGGGTTACAGCTATTAGTCTATACCCATGTAAGGTAACTGTGCATATGTTCTCTTCACCCCATCCCACTTTACCCCCCTTGTACTGTAAAGTGTATCATCCGCAAGAGTTTCTCTTACCCTTCATATGGGTGATGTATGTGTCTTTGTCGATTACATTTGATGCTGGGAACTGATCGTTTAAAGTTTACTAGTGCCTTAACTGGTGTATTAACATTGCTTTAATGAGTCAGCAATTACTTTTTGTAGACAGAACCTTAAGGCATACCTCCCAGTTTCTTTGCAAAAAAAAAAAACGTACAATATGCTGGTTGCATAAGTGTGCACACCCTTAAACTTACTTTGTTGTGTGTGGACACCCTTTAACTAATACTTTGTTGAAGCACCTTTTGATTTAATTACAACATTCTTGGGTAGGAGTCTATCAGCATGGCACATCTTGACTTGGCAATATTTGCCCACTCTTCCTTGCAAAAAGCCCTCCAAATCTGTCAGATTGTGAGGGCATCTCTTGTGCACAGCCTTCTTCAGGTCACCTCACAGATTTTCTATTGGATAAACTTTAATTTTCTTCTGGCGAAGCCATTCTTTTCTTGATTTGGCTGTATGCTTGGGGTCATTGTCGTGTAGAATGGTGAAATTCCTCTTCATCTTCAGCTTTCTAGCAGATGCCTGAAGGTTTTGTGCCAAAACTGGCTGGTATTTGGAACTGTTCATAATTCCCTCCACCTTGACTAAAGCCTCAGTTTCAGCTGAAGAAAAGCAACTCTAAAGCATGATACTGCCACCAGCATGCTTCACAGTGGAGATGGTGTTCTTTTGGTGATGCAAAGTGTTGTTTTTGCACCAAACGTACCTTTTGGAATTGTGGGCAAAAAGTTCAACCTTGGTCTCATCAGACCATAACACATTTTACCACATGCTTTTGGGAGACTTGATGTATTGTTTTGCAAATTTAAGCCGAGCCTGGATGTTTGTCTGTGTAAGAAAAGGCTTCCGTCTTGCAACCCTACTCCATAGTGCAGACATATGGAGAATATGGGAGATTGTTGTCATATGTAGTACACAACCAGCAGTGGCGGCTGGTGACTTCAAATTAAAGGGGGCTGCAGTAGACAGCTGAATGGGTGAGGCCAATTGGGAAGGGGTGTGGCTAACTAGAAAGGGATGGAGCTATGCTCAAAACCACAACAACCGGAACTTTAATTAAATACGCTGCCCTGGCTGCCAAACCATCATTACGAGAGTCCAATCAAGACAAAATAAAGTGTAGATGAAAAAAATATTTCAATGCATTGGCTACATGACAACTTACTTAATATCTAGATGGAAACACAAAGGTTGTGAGGCATGAAAAAATAAATTGCTTTTTAAATACATTACTGGAATGCCAGTCAAAATCAAGTATAAAAAACCAAGCAGCACTTAGCTCAAACCACTTCTCCTTGCACTGCAGTTCTAATTATAATTTATATTCAGCTTTATAAAATTACCAAGTAACATGCTGAAAGTAGCAATCTCTGTGATACCCCCACTTGTAAAAATGTTTCTTATCCAAAAAAGACCTGCTGCCTGACAACAACTATCTACTTGTTTCATGGGGAGCACATGATCAAAGTACAAAATGAACAGCGAACAAGAAACAAGCTCAAGATAAATTGCTTAAAGGATTACTGTACAGGTTATGGACCACACATGATGGATTGGCATTCTGTTTATTTTAAGGGTAAAGCCTGCAAAGATAACTGCAAATCTCCAACAAATGTAATGAGCTTCTGAAAACACTGTAATCCTGTCCTTTATTACAAATACTGTCATATGCATTTCAATACGTAAGGCTTATAAGTTATCTAGTTATGTAAATATTCTCTGCATGATAACAATGAAAAGGCTTTCAATGTTGGTAATTCTTTAACAGTATGCTTACTAAAGCTTACTTGCATCTTACAATCTCCGACAAGCTTACCTGATGGTCATTAAAGCATTGCTACTTTAATACAGAGCAACAGGGCACTGCAACAGCATGCATTGTCTGAATAATAAGAAGCATAAGTCAACAGTATAAAAATATGACAGAAAACCAGAACATTCTGCAAAATCAAGGACTGATGAAAATTCCACGGTCGTACTTGTGGTCTACGTTGGATGGGGGAATACTCTGCACACTTACACTGCATAACTGCTCCTTGCCTTGCTTGAACACATCCAGAGCCACTACAATGGGGAGTGGGGTGCAACAAGTAGGTCACAGTTTGAAATGTCTCTGGCTGACGGTGATGGCTCTGACACTCATACCTCTCAACCTCAGAGCAAGAAATCTGGACAAAGCCATACATAGAAGTGGGACACAGGACCAAAAATAAAGACAATTTTTAAATATTGCTCCTATAAACTTAGAAAGATAATAGAATAGTAGTAGGTCTTGCATTAGTATGAATTTTTGAAGGGTATGAAATCTGAAACTCAAATGTCTGCCATTATTTTCTAACTTCAATCTTTAATGATTTGCTACTAATTTGCCAGAAAACCACAAATGTTATGCAAAAAATATAAAATTGACAAACAATACAGCTGGGAACCTGTCAAAGAAGGGACACCTTTTTAAAATTAGTACCTTTAACTTGAGCAGCTGACAAAATAAGAGCATCTACATGCATTTCTGAAATAAAAGTAATCTATAACTCTGATCATTACATTTATTTATAATTGTAAACCCTCCACATTTTCTTCCAAAATTGTCATTTTGCAGAGGGATTATTAGGGGGAGAGCAACATTTTGAGCCAAAATTGGGGACAGTTGAGAGGTTTGGATATTCCTAATTCTATAAAGCAATTTATTTGCATGTACCCATCAACCTCTTAATGCAGGAAATCTGGACAAGGCCAAATATATTGGGGGAACATAGAAACAGTACTAAAAATTGCTCTTGTATAAACTTAAGACAGTTGATAGAATAACGGGTCTTGCTTTAGCATGCATTTTTCTGAAGGTTATGACGTCTGAAACTCAATGTCTCTCATTATTTAGTGATTTCTTTCCTAAATGATTTGGCAGAAAACCACAAATTTTATGAGGAACAAACCAAAAATAAGAAGCAAAAAGCTATTCATTCTGCAAAATTCTGGACAGTTGAGAGATATAGTTCAGCCGGGGCTGTCTGAATTTGCTGCCCTTCCCCCCTCACAAAATCATGGTCGAATGGAGCGTCCCCCCTGCAGCCATTCCAATGTCCCATTCCTTGGTTATTTTGCCCCATTTGCCATAAACACTGTAATGTGCATACTGCTTTACTTCTGCAATGATATGGATTTCATTTGAAAGTTTTATTTTATATTTTACAGCATAAACCCTAATAGATTATCTGCTAAACAAAGCAATGCAGTCAAACAATGAAAATAGACTTAATATTAAAACTTCTCTGCCCTTGAAACTCACATTCATTGAAACCCACATTCAAAGAAAATACATTTTGCCAGTGGGAGATAAAGATTAATTTTGGGCTGTTTTCAAATCATAGGCCCCTTGAACATGAAACATACACATTCTCTTTGATACACCTTCCTGACTGTATTAAATTATATTCCTTGTACAGTACAGTACAGTTGTTAGAGGGCATTTTAAATTTATTGTTTTGAACGTTTTTCCAGTAAACAATGAAACAAAATGCATGCACCAATAATGGCAAAACTGCCTAATTCAGAACATTTCCATCATAAAAGTCTACTCAAACTTCTACAGTCCACCAGTATCAGTAAATATGCACAATCTCCGAAGAAGTAAAAGTCATCTAAATAATTCCACATTAAAGAAATTTGTTAACTAATGAAGAATTTACTGCTAGCAAACAACTTCATATGTCATTGTTTCATCTACTAATAAAGTGCATGTTGCCCTTGATGAATAAATTGCCTATGTTGCATTAAAAAAATGATAAGCTAGTAATATTGCAATTAGGAATGGATGGCAAACTTATAACAGGTTCATAGTTACTTGGTATCTTCATCAAAGAGGACTGCAGCATCCATCTCCTTTACAACAGAGTACAATATAAGCAATGCATCTACTACTGTGGGAGTAGAACCCACAGCCTTCTGAATCAAAAGCAAGTACATGACTTGTTGTGCTATTAACAATATAAGCAGACTCAGCATAAGCAGCACTAAACTTTTGTTCCCCTGCAGCTCTCAGCTCCTTGTAAAATCTACTCGATACTCAGCTGTATCTCTGAACTTTGCAGCACAAGAAATCTGGAAAAAGCTAAAATTTATTTGGGTGAGGGACAAAAGCCCAAAAACCAGGGACACATTTTAAACATTGCTTGTATAATGTTGGAAAGCTGCTAGAATAAAATGCTGTGTTACCAGCATGCATTTCACTGCCAAATATTAAACCCAGGACCCTATGCAAAACAGTCAGAGCAACATACCACTATGCCAAATCATCTATTTTATGAAAAAAAGGAAGAATGGAACTTAAATGGCTACCATTTGGTGAATTCAGTTCTCACCATAGCTGTCAACATCTTAGCACAAAACACCTGAACAAAGCCAATAATGGGGGAATACAGCCCCCAAACATATTCAGTGAGTTCAGCCATCACCATAGCTCTCAACCTTGGCACAAAAAACCTGGACGAAGCCAATAATGGGGGAATACAGTCCAAAAATAGGGACAAATATCCATTGAGGACAGCAGAGCAAACCCACACAAACACAAGGAAAACATGCAGGCTCCACACAGAAGGCAGCCCAGCCAAGAATCAAACCAGACGACTTGTAGGTGTCAGGCAACAATGCTACCACTGCACCACTGCACTACTGGCTGCATTAAGTAACACAAATACAGAAATCTCAGATTTTATGAGGAACAGAACAGAACAAATATTAGTTAAAAATCTGCAAATATTTTACAAATGGTGGTGGGTAGGGAATTCAGGCTCTTGTCACTTGGGCCCAAGGTACAGGGTTCAAGCCTCATTCTCTACCCACCACCATTTAGCAACTGGGGCATTGTATACACAGACACACACTGCAGATTCCGTCCTCCATAACAGCCCATAATGATCCTGTACTCTCCAGCCTGATCACCTGTCCCTGTCCAGCTAAGTCCTCTGTAGCGATCCTGCAGCCCACTCACCTGTCTCTGCCTCCATAATGGCCTGTGCATGTTGTTGGGTCTCCTGCGAGATATGGAGCCTCCTGCTGTTGGGTCCCCATGAGACATGAGTAGGCTGGAGCCTCCATCTTGCGGGCAGTGCAATCTGGTGACCTTGCGGTCGTCACCGCACAGACCTCTGGGCTGGAAGGGCAGAGTTTCCTGCCTTCCCTATCCAGACTGCCTAACAGACCAGTCTGAAGTTCAGGAATGAAGCATGCGTGTGTGGAGTTCTGGTCTGCCTAACACAGCAGTCAGGTACTCGTGAAATTTTTTTAATTTTATTTTTTATGTTCTACAGTGGGGGGAATTTATTTTATTCATTTTACAGGTGGGGGGCTGCAGTCCTATAGCATGAGCCGCCCCTGACAACCAGTACTTGCCAGAAGTTTCTGCAGCTCCTTCAGTGTTGCTGTAGGTCTGTTAACAGCCTCCCTGACCAATTTGCATCTTTTCTTTTCATCAACTTTGGAGGGACGTCCATTTCTTTGCAACGTCACTGTTGTCCCATGTTTTCTACACTTTCTGATGAGTGTCTTCACTGTGTTCCATGGTATATCGAATGTTGTGGAAATTTTTTTGTACCCTTCTCCTGACTGATACCTTTCAACAATGAGATAGATCCCTTTGATGCTTTGTAAGCTCTCTCTGAACCATGGCTTTTGCTGTAGCAGGCAACTGAGTAAATGTCAGGAAAATCCTACTAGGACAGCTGAACTTTATTTGAGGTTAATCAGAGTCTCTTTAATTGATGGCAGGTGTGTACCCAAGAAAACTGAATGCTGTAATTAAAAAGAAAGTATTAGTTTAAGGGAGTGCACACAACAAAGTATTAGTTTAAGTGTGTGCACACTTATGCAACCAGTGTATTGTACATTTTTTATTTTTTGTATTTTTTCCCCTAACAGATTTGTTCGTTTTTCAATTGAATTGTACAGATTATAGGTCACATTAAAGGTGGAAAAAGTTTTGAAATGATTTACTGTGGTCTCATTTTTTTATATCACAAAAACCTGACATTTTAACAGGAGTGTGTAAACTTTTTATATCCACTGTACATAGGTACAAAAACTGCATCTATTATATCTGCGTGTGCCATGGTTCCCATTAAAATATACTGAGGGTGCATAATTCGTCCTGTAACATAACTGTCGTTTTAAAGACTTCTTATTCTTATACTGGAGACATGGTCTATCACCTACTAAACCCTTAATATGATCATCAGTCTGTAAAATGGACCAGCTAAATTTAATAACATTGCATATGGTTCCTATATCACTAGCATAAAATAGTGAAATAGGAATGAACCTACTCTTCAACACCCCTGATACATCAGGTTCAGCAGCACATGAAGAACCTATGTCCCCAATAGCCTCTGAGAAATAAGGTCTCACGCTACCAGATCTAAGACTTGAGACCTCACTACATGTATTCTCCACCTCTCTGGCTCTGTAACCCCTGTCTGTAAACTCAGCAAATCCCTCTGAAATCCTTCATCATACTTATTTAATCTGGAGACCCACATCCCCCGCTTCTTAAAAATATTCCTGTAAATATGGGAGGGGTGCATGCTGTGCAACATGGCATTCTTCCTGCAGGGTTTCCTATGAAGCCCTGTAGTGAATACCTCATTCATATCCTTGGAAGTATATACATCCAGGAATTCTGTAGATTTCCTTGAATAGCGACATGTAAACTTTAAAAGGAAGCAGTTGTATGTAGGTACACTACAAACTGCTCTGACTGCTCCACAGTACCATCCCATAGCAAATAGATGTCATTTACAAACCTCCTGTAAAAGGCAATATTAGCCACATAACTATTCCCTTTTTAATAAAAACTCTTCTTCCCAGTATGCCAGGACCATATTGGTGTAGCTATTGGCACAAGATGTGCCCATAGCTACGCCAGCCCCATGTATATAATAGGAGCCCTCAAACATAAAAGTATTGTTATCCAAAACCATTTCCAAGAATGGAGAAGTCAGATCAGTGTGTTTGATATCATAAGTACTGGGTATACTTAGAAAGGCCTTAGTTATTTCTACCCCCCTGCAAGTTGAGAATCACAGTTAATAGCGATTCTACATCTAGAGTAACCATTTAACATTTTTTCAGAGCAGAATCATTGCTTGCAAAACATATAGGTCTTATCTCTTTTTTAAGTTTTCCAAGTCTTTTGGGTTTCTAATACCGCAATGGGAATGGACCCCATTCCTAAGTCAAAGTATGATTAAAGTTCATGAAATTAATATTGTTTCAGTCTTTGATGTCAGCCAAAACTGCTGTTCGCAGTACCTGCAATGTGCCCAGTAATGACTCCTTCTGCAATTCGTATGGAGTTACATACATTGGTACATATCTAAATACGATTCTAAATTCTTTTTTTATAAGACCCTTTGCTCCTACTGCTATTGGAATTATCTGGGTATGTTTCTTCCACATTGCTCTCATTTCTGCCTGCAAATCTTGCTATTTTATGACTGTGTGTGTCTCTGTACGCAAGACACTATAGCCACTGGGTGTAGCGATTTCAATGATCAATGCTACTTTTGTCTTCTTTTTATGGACCACTATATCTGTTTTTCTTGCATCTATCTTTTGAACTGTTGGTAATGGGTGATCTCATGTGATGCAGATTTCATAATTTTCTATGATGCTTTGTATGTCATGTTTCCAGTGTTTTTCAGCTACTTCAATATTATGATGTTTGCACAATCCCCAGTGAAGCTGTCTTGCCACATTATTATGCCATTCAGTGTACAATCCTTCTGCCATCAGTTTGTCACAACCAGCAACAAGGTGTGCGACTGTTTCCACTTCTGTTTTACAAAACCTACATTTGTCTGTTTGTCCCTCATGCTCAATGGACTTTATAAACCAATGTGTACATAGCCCACTGTCTTGGGCTGCCAATATTAACTTTTCATCTTTTGGTTTGAATTTGCCTGTCCTTAACCATGCTTGTGTTCGATCCTGATCAACATGAGGTTCTTCCGGAAGTTTTCAATAGTTGCAACTATATTTATGCATTTTCCACATTTCTTGCCTTCTCATCTGATCCTTCACCTTATATATATATATATATATATATATATATATATATATATATATATATATATAGATACATATATTTTTTGGCACATTCAGTTGCTGCCTGATTTTTATATACTTCTGGTTTGATTTCCATACCCGCTTGACGCCGATATGCTTCTGCTAGACTAAGCAGGGAAGTCATCTTAGATTTATCCTCATCATGTTTCAAAACTTTCACTACGTTTGGGTCTTGTGAGCTCAGCAAATATTTGTGCAGTCCCATGATTGAAGATCTGTACATGTAATTAACTTCAAGGAAGCCCAGACCTCCTTCGGAATGGGGAATATATAATCTTGCTATGTACTGATTTTTATAAATCATTTGGTAAGCATGAAGCATCCTTCTTGTTTTCCTGTCTAATATATCCAACGTGTTTTGGGGCCAGTCAGTCAGTCCAAAACGGTAAAGTTAGGACAGGAAGAGCAAATTGGTTTATAGCCTGAATTTTGCTCCTAGATATCAACACTGCTTTCAGGATTAATTTAAGTCTTCTAAAATCTTCCTTACTAAGCTTTATTTGCATTTGTTCACGTTTTATTATTGACCCTTCATCAATTCCCAAATATTTATACACTCCCTCTTACTCAAGTTCTTGTATATCACATTGTTGTCCCAAACTAATGTTTTCTTGGTGCTGCAGGTTTCCTGTTTTAAAGGTTGCTTTTGCATAATTATCAAGACCAAATGGCATTCTTTTTGAAAAAGTTTTGACTACTTGCAGTTGTGCTTTCAGTTGCTCATCTGATGAGCTATACTTTTAAATCACTGACAAAGAGAAGATTAGAGGCCTTTACATTTTGTTGTTTTCTAGGAGACAAATTATAGCCGTGGCCTAATCTGTTAAGTAGACAGCTTAATGGGTTAAGGGCAAGACAGAATAGCAGCAGTGAAGGGAGTCATCCTGGAATATCCCCCTTTGAATTTTTATCCCTGGAATAATAATTTGCCCTTTATCATGGCTTAATTGCAAAGTGGTCTGCCACTGTTTCACGGTAACTGCAATATAGTTTATCAGTGTAGGGTGTATCTTATACGGTTTTAAGCACTCTTTTATCTATGAATGTAGGATTCTATCAAATGCTTTTTTGTAATCAATCCATGGCATACTTAGCTTCTTCCCCTTTTTACAGTTCTCCATTATGACTTTATTTAGCAACAGATGATCCTTTGTTCAATATGACTTTCTTTTATTACCCTTTTGTTCTGTTGCCATGATTGAATTTTCTTCTAAATGACTATAAATTCCGTCAGCATCAATTCTGGTGTATAGTTTATACGTTATTGGAAGGCAAGTTACTGGTCTATAATTTTTAGGATAACTTACAGGTTCACTCTTAGGTAGGTGCATTGTTTTTCCTGTTGCAAAGATGTTAATACTTTTAGCCAGAAGTTAGATACTGTATCTGGGCCTGCGTTTTCTCAAATGGAGGCTTTTCTTAACTTTATCTCAATCTCTCTGGTCGTTACTTCATCCCATTTCATATCCTGTACCTTTGAACTTCATATTATTTCTTTACTTCTTCTATTCATTTAGCATATTTGTTATGTTTCACAGGATCTTCATAGATATTTCTCCAAAATGTATATATTTCTTCTTTTTTGGGTGGTCTTTCAATTCCTTTTGACTTGTTTCCCAATTCTCTGTAGAACTTTTTGGGGTCATCAATAAATTGCTTACTTTGTACTTTTCCTTTATATTTATCTATGTATCTTCTAAGTTTTTATGCCTGTGCTGATATTTGTAGTTTATTATTTGCAATAGTGCAAGATAGATCCTGTCCATTGTAATACTGCACATTGCTTTTATCACATCTATCATTCTGAGTATTTTGTTGATCTGTTCCCTCTTCTATATTCTTCTAACAGTGAAACCTCTTGTCTTAATTGCTTCATAGTTTTCTCTGTTTGATACTTCCATGATGGTATTCAATTTCTCCCCTTCCTTTCCTTTACTACACTGTGTTCTTGTGGTAGAATTTCATCTGTTATTAATTTAGCTGCACAGTAATATATCCTGTTTACTTCTGTTATATTGCATGGATCTCTATGGACAGTCCAAATTACGGTGTTTATTTGTTTTATTAAACTTCTGACTTTTTGGGTTTTATTGACCTTCTTCAACCTATTCCTTTCATTGATCTTAATATGTCTATCTCTATTAAACCATGCAACTATTTCTTAGCTTATTTTCTTCTAAACTGAGGACATATTTTTTTTTCTTCATTTCCTGTGGGCATTCTATAGAGAGTTCTGTAGCATCTTCCTGTGGCACATTCTCTTCAGTTTCATCATGTGTCATCCATTGCTCTGTCATATGAGAACTCACTGGTATGTCGCTCATCAACATTGACTGCGTCAGAGTTGCCACAGTTTCCTGTTTCTTCCCTTGCCGTCCAGCTACAAGTGAACATTTATACTGGTTTCCTGTGGAAGGCTCTAAAATATCTTCATATGGCAATTGCCCAGTTGCTTCCAGTTCTGCTGGTTTCTCCTTAATTTGCATGTCTGTTGTTATATCCTGCTGTGGTGCTTTCTGAGTTAGATTTTCTTCACTGAATCCTTCACTTCTCAGGTACTCCATAATCTCAGTTTCTATTTCTTTAACTTCTCCATTACTAATCTTTTTTTTTACTTTTCCTCTTTGTCTGCTTATTTTTTGTATTGTAAAGTTTCCATATCTGGATTCCTGTGTCTGTATTTCTCTTTAAATATCTTTAGTGCTGCTCTTTTTGTATTGATTAATTTTACGTTTTCCATTCTTAAATATTACACCGTATTAAATCTCTTTTTCTTTCCCATGTCAATATTTCTCCTTCAGATGTGTCCTGATCTTCCTGTTTCTCCTTACTTTGGGGACTTGTTCCATCATGCCATGATGCAACCTGTGTTAGGCCTTCTACTCCAAATCCTTTACCTCGCAGGCATTCCATAACTTCAACTTTTATTTTTTTAAGTTCTTGTTAGGTCCTGTAGGCATTGTTTTGTGTCCCTAAAGACTGTGTACACACCATCCAAAACAACCCTCAGTTGTTTTTACATATGTGGAAAAGGGCTCCATAAGCCATCCCTTCCCAGACACTATTGGTCTGAGAGGGGGTTTGTGTAAATTCAGCAAACCCTGGAATACAGGAACCACTGGATGTTCAACAATTAAATAATGAGAAAATTCCACTATTATCAAATGACTACATAGACAATCCTGTACAATACAAAAGATGGAAATTTTTAAAAACAAAACACGCTCCTCTGTTGCTTGTTTATAAACAGCATTATAAGCTAGCACCTCAGTAACAGTGTTCTTGCAGATTTAATGGCTATGTCCATATCCTTGCGTAATTCCATTAGAGCATCCTTCGCAGATTTGATCAAATTATAAAATTCATGTTAAAAACCATTATGTTGTGAATGGAGGGTGAATAAATCTAATTCACATTTCCTACAAAACGCTTCTAAAATGGGATATAATGCAGGCTGAAAGACACTCGGTTTCTAAAAAAAAGGGTCAGAATCGATAAAAAAATTCTTCTCAACATGACATTTCTAGCAAACATCCTCAACTCTATAATTACCTCAATTGAATCAGAGCATTGTGCCAGTATGAAAGACAAACCGTGGTACAAGAGGGAAATCTGGGAATCAGTTAAGCATTTCTTGGAGATGTTCAATACTATAGACTTTTCGTTTGTTGATATATCTGCTTCAGTGTCACTGGTTTTGGGCCCTCCATGGGTTGTCTCCTTCTCTTTCTGCCTCTGCTGACTGATCTCTGTTTCCCTTCCAGACCCATGTATCTCATAGGAAGAGCTAAAACAGGAAAAACCTGTTGTGTGGTAGTGGTCTTTCTGAGTACATCTGATGGTTGTGGCTTCTGTCCCTCCTCTGAAGAAGCACCAACTAGAAGAGGAGCCTGTGGAGGTGTGAGAAAGGGCTCATTCTAATTGATTGTGACTGTATCTGCCAGTTCCACCGGATTCCATTGTTGCTCATTTTCATTCTTTTTAGAACTCAGTGCTGTCTTATTGTAGGTAGTCCGTGGGCAAGAAAGTGCATCCAATTCTACATATGCATCTTCATAAGTGGGCATTTTTAGGATTATCAGCCCTCTAGGTATCACCCGATGGTGTAGACAAGCCCCCATGTGCAACCGTTGTTACTGCAGGCATTGTAACTTATAGAAATCATTCTGCAAATCCCTCAAAGCAGTTCAAAAAGTAACAATGTCAAAAGAGGTTATATCCAATCCTGTATCTGTACCTGGCCTTCATTGTAACATCAGTGGATTGTTATCCACCTGCATGAGTCAGGAAAACTGATCAATTCCTCTATTAGTCTCCAGACTATTGGGAAGAAAATCAAGTTCCACTACCTGATTGAAACTTTATGGCATGCTCCCAAGGGGAAAAGAGGGAATGAACTGCTCTAGAAATAACAATCTCCACAAGGAATTTACTGCATTGAAGCTCAAAACTAAACATCAAGTGTGAAAAAGTATCGGCACAGCCTGCCTAGACTTAGCCAAGGCCTTTGACACAGGTGTCACCATCTTCTAAAGCGAGGAGTGCTTTCAGGGAGTGCTAGACTCCTTGCATTAAGCAGCAGTACCTTGAGTTTATCTAGAGAGGATTTTGTTATGTTGGGAGTTTGGTTATTTTACACTGCCTAAAAAGGCACAATAGATATGGCTAATGCCTTTGTCAGTATCCAAAAGCCTAGAGAAAACAGATGCAGACTATCTCTGGTAAAGCTGGGTGGCCTGTTAACCATGTGTTCCCAGGCTGACAGGTACTGGATCCCCTTGGGCTGACACCAGAAGCTAAGCAAATTATTAAAGTAAATCATTTTTTGTTTGTATTGTGGCATTATCATTGGAGTAGGTAGAATGTTGCTTAAGGCTAGGCTTATACCTGCCTGTGACACATAATCTGAAAGCTCGGTCATGTCTGTCTTCATATAGTCCAGTGAGGTACATCTCAAGTCATTCACCCACACATGGACTATGATGAAGTCATAGGTTCATAGGTTCATAGGTTCATACTAGGCTATCTGCCCAGGGGCATTTATAAGCCTAGCCCATAGTTATGTGGCTTTCGCCACCCCTTTAGTTTGAATAAAAACTATGCCTATCATTTTTCTGTGCCTCTGTCAAGCAGTGACACTGAAGTAATCCCTGGGGTATATCTGCGATCTCCCATCCATTGGTCAAGATTCCTCTTGAACAAGGCCAGCGAGGTGCTCTGCCTCACATGTACCGGGATTTTGTTCCACAGCATAGGGAGTCTCTGGGTGATGAATCTGTCCCTCCAGCACGTTCTATTTATAACCGTGTCAAGGTTTAAGTCTCCGCCCTTGTGGTTCTGAGGGATCTAGATTTTTGAGGTGAAGCATATTCATCAAATCTGGGTTTGACATGGCCTTATATGTCAGGCACAGGTCACCTCTGAGCAAGCGGTATGAGACTGAATAAAGCTGGAGTTCTTTCAGTCGGGCAGCATAAGGCATATTTTGAGACCCTTTATCCTTTTGGTGAGGAACTTTTGGGGCCTTTCAAGCTGCATCAGGTGTCTGGTCAGATACATTCTGAACGGGGCATTGTACTCAATCATAGGTCTAATGAGTGATGAGTACAGGGGGACGATGACCTCCCTTGATCTAGATGTGAATCCCTTCATGATCAGATGGGCGATATAGAAGGTTTTCCTAACTACTTTAGCAACATGAGTGTCAAGCGAAGACTACTGTCAACTTGGGTCCCCAGATCCCTGATGACTTTTTCTGTGCTCAGTGGATTGTCACCTATATGGTAGCTAGGGGTAACCTTGTTTATCCCGAAGGGTATGACTATGCATTTTTGGCATTTAACTTCAGGCCATGGCTCTGGCACCAGTTATCCGTTTCTGTGAGGCCCTTCTGGAGGATATCTGTGTCAGATGTGTTTTCGACTATGGCCCAGTTTGCAGTCATCTGCAAACTTTGTCAGCCATAACCCTCCTGTGTTTGCTTGTACTTCAGAAAAGTAGATGCCGAACAAGAGTGGACCCAGGACTGAGCCCTGTGGGACACCACTTGTGACAGGCTTTGAGTCTGACATGGCTCCAGCAACTCTGACCCTGTGGGTTCTGTCGCTTAGCCAGTTTGCAACCCATCTTGTGATGTATGGGTTTACATTCAAGCTGATGAGTTTTTCGATGATACCTGAGTGGGGTATTGTGTCGAAGGCCTTTGCCAGGTCGAGGTAGGCTGTATGGACTGCCTTTCCTCATCAATGGCCTTGGTGACTGTCTCGAAAAAGTCAACCAAGTTTAAGAGGCAGGATCTGCCTTTGACAAAGCCAAACTGGGTTGGATCCAAAGTCTGCAAGTTCCCTATGTCTTTATTTATGAGTTCCATTATGATCCTCTCCATGGCTTTGCAGATAAGGCTTGTCAAGCTAATGGGCGGTAATTTCCAGGGTCTGTGGAGGCACCGCCCTTATGAAGTGGGACCACAGTCGCCGTGCGCCACTCCTTGGAGTGCGTATCCTGAGGTGAGGCTAAGATTAAACAGCTGTCCTAACTGTGGGTTTAATTCCTCGTTGAGTTCATGAAGCACACAGCCGGGGACACCATGCCGGCCCATGGATGCTGTGTTTTTTGCCTTACTGAGGGCAGTTCTCACCTGGGCATTGGAAATGTTTGGGGGGCTACAATCCTCTGGAATAGATATCTCTCCTTTTGGGGGGGGGGGAGAAGTTTGCACTGAACCTGTCAGCCAGTATGTTAGCAATGTGTGTAGGTTCAGTAATTTTCACATCATTTTGAACTAATTCTGAGCATATCTGGGAGTTTCCTCCTAGGTTTCTAACATAGCTAAAGAAGGCCTTATGATTGTCTTTAGAGTCCTTGGCGATTTGATGATTTTATGAGATGCTGGTACTTGTGGTTGATCGACTTGAGTGCTTGGGTGACTTGACAAATCCTAGCACTCACTTGACAAAGGCAGCTAACTGTAGCCCACTGTTTATCTAGCCTGGTGAGGGGAACATCTGTATGTCTCACAATGGAGTCACCTACAACTAATACATTAGGTTTTGTGGTGTTACATCTTATGGATTTATTTACTAAGCACTGGTGTGTGTGATATTATATGTTGTGGTTGTTTATGCATTGTTATATGTGTAAGTGGTTTCCATTTGGGAAGTCTCTGGTCTTTTGGTAAGTTACTAGTGATTGCCTCCACATATGTAGGTTTAAGTGTCATGTCCTTATTTAGTGTGGGAAGTGTGTGTGTGTGTGTGTGTGTGTGTGTGTTTGCATTCGTGCGTGCATGCGTGCGTACGTGTGTGCGTGCATGTGTGTGTGTGTGTGTGTGTGTGTGTGTGTGTGTGTGTGCTGACAACCTGTTTGGCATTTAATTTCTCTTTATATGAGAGTCTTGCTTCCAATTTCATAGTGTAACTACATCTCTCACATAAAGTATTTGTTTGTTTCAGGAGTAAGTGGTTGTTGTATAAATGAGGCAATTGCTACATTGCCTCAGGATGCCCATGTCTATCAGGCTGGCCAGAGAGATGATGGGAAACTACCTGTTGATGATAGCAGGCTCTTACTGTATGTTTTATTAGGGAAGGGAATGGCTTTATTTGACAGGACTGTGCTGGTAGCGCCAAGACTATAAGAGGGATCTATACTTTATGTAAGCCAAGGTCGATCAATAAGTCAATGCTGCTCAGTCCACAACTGAAATGCTCCTAGAGCAGCAGAAAAGCTTGAAAGGGTTTCACTGACAGCTGCTTAGGGGACAAACTGAGCTTCTAGGCTTTTGCATGTATACTGGGTATTGCTAACCACCTCTGAGCAAAGAGCACCAATGTACAAATGTGAGGCTTAAATATGAGCAAAGTGAAACAAGTTTAAGCCAACTACCAATCTGGAAAGCACACAATAAGCCTTCTACCAGCAATCCCCAACTCAAACAAGTTAGATCAGCACACTTCTGCCACAATGTTGCAGTAAAAATACCTTCTTAATTTAGAATAGCTGGTTTGGTGCCCAAGTGTAACAATACTACACAAACTACCTACAACTGCCCTACAACTAACAGATACAATGTAATACAGTGTAATTAACTACTTACAGCAGCAGCAGACAGTACAGTTTTTTTGAAATTGCTGAAGTACAGTCACAGTATACAAGAGAAGTGCAAAAAATATGTAAAGCCCTTTTGTGTGTTTCCCAGCTAATGCAGACCAGGTAAAAATCTACTACCACTAGATGAATAATCCTGGTCTTCCTAATGTAAAAGCACACTAAAGGAGTGTCTGAAGTGAAATGCTACCACAAACATTAAGACTGTAAGAAAAATATTTAAAATCTGTCTCAATTTTGGGCCTTTGCCTCCCCATTATTTTAGGCTTTGTGCAAATTTCTTGCTGTAAGAGGTTGAGAGTATGCTGAGAGGAGATGTAATTCCTATACAAGGCTATAGGGAGTTTGCCTCTCTGTCAAAGCAGTTTTTTTTTCAACAAACATCTTTATTAAATTTTCACTTCCAACATGGGCAATCTTACATTTATATAAATGAAAAACAAACAAAATGAGACCACTTTAGTTGCAAACATTATACATCACAGACACCATTGAAACAACTGTAGTTGCAGACATTATACATCACTTATAATCTATCCAGTCACTGTCAGGTATGCATTATACTGTTCATTCAAACCCTGCCTCTTAAACCTTGTTTCTTCTCTGCATATATTGTTCCCACAATTCCCATTTGCCTGTGTAGTTTGCTCCTTCCCTTTTCTAAAGATCCCAATTCCAGTTGTTTTATCTTTGTTACTATATTCACTACTTCTAGTAAAGTTGGTCTAGACTTTGACTTCCATTTTCTAGTAGTTGCTTTTTTCGCAGCCACCATAATTAGACTCAGCAAGGCTTTACTATGTCTAGGTAATTCCAATTCTATATCATAGCTCAAAAAATTAATCTCCCCAGACAGTCCAATGCGCTCACCCATAATCTCTGACAGAGCGGTTAGCAGGGAATCCCTAAAGTCTGCCAGCCCATTACACTCCCAAAAAATATGTTCCCAGCCACCTCTTTCTTGCCATTCACACCTCCAACATTTGCTATCCACCTGAGGAAAAATTCTTTGGAGTCTACTGGGTATAAAAATACCTATGTAAACACTTCCAGGCAAAGATTCTAAATCTTCTAGACTTCGTTGCATATTTGGGAGATATACATATATCCTCCCATTGTTTCTTTGTGAATTGCTTATCCAGTCTCTCTTCCCAATCCTTTCTAAGCTTCCCTGATTGATTCTTATAATTATCATGCAATATTTTATATGCCTTACTAATTATTCCTTTTTAATGGCAGCTTCTGTTCTAGATTCTATTAAAACTCTACCAGTGTTGGTATTTCATTCAGGAGCCCCCTATTTCTTTCTCTTTACCTATACTCTGATATTTGTCCTTGATAGGGAAGGCAATCTCTAACTTGCAGTCCAAATAAATTCTTGGCCTCTTTCTATTCTATTACCTTTCACTTTCTAGTTATTTGCTCCCAATGCCTTGGTTCCCTTGCCAGATTTCTCCAATAAATTCCAGCCCCCTGTTGCCTATTATCTGTATCCCTAACCACAGTCATCCCTATTAGCAAAATCTCTTTTCTCCATTCTCATGCTGGTTTAGTTCTTAGAATACTCCCTGCTATTTTATGAATATAATATTCTGTGTGATATTTGTTGTTCTCCTTAAAAGTCTGCATCCAAAATCCCAATCTCTTCTTATTTCTTGAGCTTCCCCCCATATCATCATCATTCCTTTCTACTTTGAATTATAGTTTTCTGCTTGTGCTATGTATAAGAGCCTTAACTGTGTTGCTCTAAAATACCCCCTCAAATTGGGTAATCCTAGTTCTCCTTATTCTATTGGAAGAATTAGCTTATCCCCCGTGACCCTTGCATTCTTCCCTTCCCAAATAAAATCCTTCAGCTTGTTTTTTAATTGCTATCCATAGCTTCTCCTTTGGTTGATAAAAGTATGCCAGACCTGTGTATAAGACTTGTTGTTGTTGCCTTTCGGCTTTTCCCGGTTAGGGGTTGCTACAGCGGAACTCCAGTCCGCTAATGATTGGCAGTAGATTTTCATGAACGCCGAGGTGCCAGCTCGATGTTCAACCTTCAGCGAAGGCAAGCCCATTTACACATGTCTTTCGAACGCCCACCCAACCACGGGGAGAACATGCAGACTCCACACAGAAGGCACTCCCTGCACTCCAGCTGAGAATCAAATGGTAGAACCTCTTGCTGTGAGGCAACAACGTTACCGCTGCACCACCACAGATGTATGACCTTTGTATAAGACTAAAGGGACTAAAAACATTTTAATAGCTTGTATCTTCTCTGTCATAACAGTTTTGGCCAAAGTTGTTTTCTACTTTTTGGATCTGATCACTCAAAATGTCATTTGTATTTTGGGAAAAAAAACATATGATAGGAGGGCGGGAGGCTGTAAGATGCATTCTTGATTTTGTTTCCTTTTGTTACTAACCCTTGCACTCTCTGGTCTTTGGCTGAACTGATACAGAAAAGTACTATCTGCAGTACAACTGTTCTCTGTTTCGTAAGCTAACAAAAGACAGCAGGCCTAGTACAAGGTGTATGAAACAAAATAATCCAGAAACTACTGTGTGACTGGAGTTTTGTTCAAATAGTTTGACTACCACAAAGTCTAAGAGAACATAGAAATTGCCTGTAATATATATGATTTCTTTTTATTGCCATAGATGGGAGAAAATCAAAACTTTTTTCCTTTTCTAGTTGTCGTTTTCTTTTAGGCTTCTATAGTTTAGCAAGGCAGTTGAAATATTCATTCAAATTCTTTACACCTTTGTTTGCATTACAAGTGTTTATTACTTTGTGGTACTTAGTTATTTGTTTATTATTTATTTGTCTTTGTTTACTGGGAAAGTTTACAACAAATAAAATAAGGAAGCACAGCCTGAGAGTAAATGCTCCTGTGACCAATAAAATATATAAAACAGAAAACACGCCAAGCGTATATAACTTTCACAGGGCAACCATGGCTTTAACAGACTTCAAGCAAGGTAGTACCTGATAATGATAAATGTGTACTGCACGAATATGATAAACAAATAAAATAATTTTATTAAGTAGCAAGCGCTTTCACCAAAATGGCTTCTTCAAGCTTTGCAAAACATAAACAGCATAAATGTTCAAATGCTGCTACCAAAGCAGCAATTGGTTTGCATCATTAATGACATCATCACTAACCATCAATATTCACATCTTATATATTAAAGCCTCAGCGCTACAAACATAAATTCATAAAATAAACATTTGCATACTAAATGCACTTTATACCTAATAAAGTTAACTAACAATTTTTTACAAAAATGTAAAGAATACATCAGCGCTATAAACATATAAGATTCAAGTCCATAAAACAAGCGTCGAGATCTCAACCACACAAGCTACATATACCTAAAAACTACATATACCTGAAAAATATATGTATAAATACTATCAAAAGTAAATGCATGTTATGAAGGTCATAAAAACATATAATAAAACATGTAATAAAACACAAAAAACTACAAATGCATATAAACATGTATCAAAACTTCTATTCGTGAGAATTACATGTTATAAGCTCATAAAATATATAATAGCATACAAAACAATAAAATGAGGAACTACGAATGTATGTGTTCATACATCAGGGTTTCAACACTTTAAGCCTTCTATTCCTAAGAACTGGCTTCAAATGAGTTTTTGTTTCCCCTGGGTAATTTTAAGGAAAATATGAGTGTATTTATACATATATTCCACTTGGTTCACACTACTTGGCATATATTGGTATGTGGTCACTTATGCTATCTGACAGGCAGCCTACTTTTGTCAGTTTGTCTGGTTTATTTGTAAAAATCCAGTCTAATGATGAGTGTCTCCCTGAAGTTTTATTGATTCTAGTAGGTTGGTTACAAATTGTCTGAAGTTGAACAAGTTTATGAATTCAGTGGGGGTAGTAGAATTTATGAGTTGCTAGTCTATATTTAAGTCTCCATGTGTTATAGTTTCATGGTTAATTTGTTGGGATATCCAATGCAAGATGTTTTCAGCAGTACCAATGTTATTCCCTGGCAGTATAAATGTTGCTGTTAAACATATAGTTTTCCTGTTGTTGATTTTGTAGGAGTGTTGCTACGCCATCTGCAAATTTGTCTGTCATGCCTGAATATATTGTATCCTGGGGTGGGGGTGATCTCATTATTGTATCCTGGGGTGGGGGTGATCTCATTATCCTTTGTTTATTTTTTTTAACCAGGATTCAGTAGCTTTGACTACATCAGGAGTGTAGGTGGCAAGGTAGGCATGCATGTCATGGATGTTATTGCACATACTTCTTAGGTTCATATTTATTCAGCAAGTTTGGGTTCTGTTTTTTGCTGAGATGTATTAGGTGACTGGTTTATTTTGGGGTTGGAAGTGATGATTTTATGAACAGTGGGGCCTGGGTTGGGATGAATATCTCTGCTAATTTTTTTGAATTGATATTTTATATAGAGAAAAGTGTGACTGGTTATATTTTGGTCTTGTATTTTGTATTTGATCATACTTGGATATTTAGTTTTGAGATATTTTTATATAAATAAATAAGATATGGTTTGTTTGTTGAGATAGGATGTTGTGGAGAAAGGCAGGCTGGGTAGATGATATTCTTTGTGAGGACTGGTTGAAATTCTAAGTATTTGAAGGAGGTGGATTTGATAATTGGCAATGAAGGCAAGTAGAGTGAGGAGGAATAGTAAACTAATCTGAGTTAGCAGCATCTTATTTAACTTGGGTTTTATCTTTGTTTTAGAGCATGGCCAAACTGTACATCAACACCCTGTTTGGAGAACGAACATTCTCCAGCAGGGTATTAATGTACAAGTAATGCCCACTGAAAAATGAGTCCACTGCTTCACGGCAGCATATCAAGCTGCAGTGGAGCTCAGACTACAAAAAAACTAATGGCCACCATTATTTTACGCTCATTAAGCAGCGGTTCTGCTGTTTAGTGAGTGGAAAATGTAAAAAAAAAAAGAGAGAGAGAGAGTGTGTTTAAAATCGAGAGCGTGAGAGGGAAAGTGAGAGCGATCTTGTGTGACTGAATGCCTGTATGAAAGCAAATGAGACTGTGTGTGTGAGATATTGAGAAAGAGTGAGACTGATCTTGTGTGAGTGAATGCATGTATGACAGCAGAGGAAAGTGTGTGCATGTGTGTGTATCTGTGTGTGTGTATATATATATATATATATATATATATATATATATATATGTGTGTGTGTGTGTAAGCAGAAGAGACTGTGTATGTGTGTATTTGAAAGAGAATGGGCCTATGTAAAATTGTTGTGTTTTACTTTTAAGCACCATATTATTTTTATATATTTTTAATGTAAGACACTTCCTCCAACACTATTAACATATACTACAGTAAGTTTGAAACATTAGGTGGAGGAACTATTTTACATTTAAGATATATAAAAAAATATAGTACTTAGCAAGTAAAACACAACAATTTTACAGAGAGCCCATTCTCCAAGTGTAATAATGCCCTCCATCGTGTGTGTTAATGTGTAATTAACAGCCTTCCAGGGTGTAGAGGCCCTCTGCCTGCGGCGTTGGGTCTCACAACACCCCTGGGCAGGTGTTAATTACACATTAGCACACACACTGTCGGGCATTATTGCTTGCATAAATTTGGATTAGAAAATGTTAGGAGGGTACTGGATTGGTTGTAGAGATGTAATTTGATAGTTATGGGGGCAAGGATTAAGACAGTATGAGAGAGAGTCTTGGGTGGTAAACAAGAGTGGGTGTTACTATTGGGAGCAATTATACTGATTGTTTTTCATCTGGAGAGAACTGATGATATTTGTTTGAGGAATATGTGTGTGGTGCTATGGAAGTATAAATGTTGAGTAAGAGGGGATGGGTGGGAATTTGGGTTAGGAGAGGGGAGCAGAGTGAGCCTGAAGGTTAGCAAGGGCAAACAAAGCAAGTTGAAAACTTGGTAAAGAGACAGAGAAAACAATCAGTTACTTAACATCTGCTGAGAGAGATAAGTAAAAGGAACAATGCAGTTTAAAAGGCCTCTGAACTAGTAGATGAAAGTCTTGATTTTATTGCTCTAGGACACAGTTTTAGTAGGAGAGTTAGTCCAATATCAGCTTGACCTGACTAATGGTGTAAACAGCAAAAAATTGCACTTGACTGTTTGAATAACTGTGTAATGTAAGGAGGTTTCTACTGAATAAAAAACATATGAACCAGACAAATCAGATGAATCACAAGAATGACAACATTGAACAGCTTTTACTAAGAAAACAAATTTAATTAAACACTTTTCACCTGAGATTTCACTCAAACTTCTTCAGATAAAATACAAAAAATCAGGAAGTCCATTTAAATAGTTCCTCCCTCCAATCACATGATTACCCTAATTCTTAATTAACTTACATAAACTACAGTCCATATGCTGTATCAAAATATGCATAAAATATATACAATGAACAATAAAACCAATAAAATAATGTATAATATTAATATAATGATACCAGCTAAGTGTCAGGGCTGTACAAGTTATTATATTGGTAAGACCAAATGAAAATGAAATGTGTACGAACATTTATATATTATTTCAAAGAAGAAAACAGAAAATGCTTTAGCTAGGCACATTATTAACAACCCTGAACATTTTTTAAAATTCAGGGTGATTGACCAAGTAGCTTTTGATACGAGAGGTGGTCCTTACAGTTTAAATCTGGATAAACTTGAACTGTTTTGGCAGTTACGTTTGAATGCCCATAATTTTCCTGGGCTTAATGATATATGTTCCATTATTTGTTTGCTAAAATTAAAAAACATGGTTAGATAAAAAACTCAGATAGGTAGGAATTTGTTATATGGTATCATTATATTAATATTATACATATTATTTTATTGGTTTTATTCTTCATTGTATATATTTTATGCATATTTTGATATAGCATTTGGATTGTAGTTTGTTATGTAGGTTAATTGAGAATGAGGGCGATCATGTAATTAGAGGGAGGAACTATTTAAATGGACTTCCTGGGGTTTCTATTGACTTTGAAATGCAAAGACCAAAGGCTACCCCAACCCCCACAGACTACCAAAACAATGAGGAAAAAGTAAGCCAGAATGCAGTAGTGCAGCTGTGAAAAAATACTGGCTCAGAATTCAAAGTGGTTACACAAGAAGAGAAATAAACTTAAGGAAGGGAGACGGTGGACTGCTAAAAACAATGAATTGATCACAGTTAAAGGAGAAAGTACCAATGGAACTGTTGTGGTCTAAGAAAATGGAGCTATTATAGAGGACAACGTTCTTTGTTTTAGTTCGCCATAATACTTATAATTTACATAAAAATGTAGCCCACAGACTGGTGTTCAGATTGCAGACTTCACTGTTACATACATATCTATTTGTTAGCAGAGACACTTTTAGAACAAATAAAAACACACTAAAGAAACTGTTGAGTGCACTCAGTCATATAATGGGAATAGCAAGTCTAGAAGAAGTAAAGAAAATATAAGAGAATGAAATAGTTTGAGTAAGAGCAGTATAAGTAAATATCAGTTCCTGTTAGGAAGTAGAGAGTGAAAGTTAACCAGCAGGATGTCGGTAGAGTAGGGTTTACAGACTATAAGGCTATTGCTTACTGACTAGGACACTAAAGCACTTGTCTTCAGACTAGTCAGTATGCAGGCTAAAATGCACACAGAAGACTGGATACTCCTAACACTTACTTAAAGCACAAGGGCAGAGTTGGTACACAGTTTATCCTAAATAAATGGTGGGTGGATTGAGTGGACTTGGGCTGCTTGTTGGATGACTTTAGGGATGCTTCCAGTAAACCATGTAAATCCCTTGCACCCTACGAGAGAGAGAGAGAGAGAGGAAGGAGTGAATTTGCACCACATTAAACAGCATTTGCAGTGTTTGTTTTGAATATTACAACAGTTCTGAATTCATTATTCTGGAAATCTCCAGAAGTATCATATTCTGTTTACTCATGCATCATTTGATACAAATATCTCATCAGCAAACTATTTTACTAATAATTCAGACATAACTCCATGAACATGTAGTGCTGAAACAGTGCAATTACAGATATAGTTTATGACTGAAACAGTAATTTGTCTCTCATTAGATGTACTCAAGCAGATACTTTCACTAAACATAGAATATACACAACTACTAACACACCAGTGGCCACTTTTTAGTTAAATATAGAATGTACATAACTACTAACATACTGGTGACCCCACAGCTTGTAGGAATGCAGCAAAACATATTAATGGAGTATTCCAGAGTTGCAGTATGACTTTCTGTTTTAAGACTCTGAATTTGCTAAGGAGATTCAGCATCCATTACCCTTTAGGACTCAAGTGTTACACATATGCTCTGCTCAAACTTTCTCATGCTACTCTGGGACCTCTGCCCGTCCATGAGCTCCTGTACATTGCTTCTCTATTTTCAGGTTCTTCCCAAAGCTAAATGCACTCAGTTGGATCATACATTGCTATAGTCTATCTTCAGAATTTTTTTTTTTTAGATTAATCTGTTTTCTTCTTAACTGTGAGTACAGGTTGGTTAGCATTTTTACCATTCAACTTGGTACATTTTTATTTTGATGTTTGGAGATTTAATTTCAGTTTTCCTTCCTTCTTCTCCCATTAGGGTGTTATTGACCTACATAGCCCGAGACTCTCTTTCCCTTGTCAGCTTTATGGCTTTTGGCTTTTCTTTCCTGTTGTCATGATTGGTTAATCAAATGAGTGTAACTGTGACAAACAATTCACTCATACTAGCAGTCATGAGATATGTGTTTAATGTTTAGGTCCCTACATTTATTTGAATATTATGATATTTGTGTTAAGTTTGATGAAGTTATTTTAAGGAGATGATAAAAACTGTTCTGTCCTTTTTGTTAGAAAGCCAAGTTCCAGAAAGGTCTAAGCCTTCCTGTGTGGCTTCAGTGGTTGTTGTTTATAGGCAGAAGGAGTGTTCTTTCTTTGCACAAGCTGCTTATGCTTCACTAAATCTATGTTCATCTTGGTCTGTTCAGTCTTCTACAAAACCTGTGTTTGTCAAATCTCTCAAGCTGGTCAATTCTAATAAGCAGTTGGCCATTACAGCTAAACATGTAGTATTTGGTAGGCTCAATGCTATGTCTTGTTGTAAAGGTTGTGGTGTCCAAGCCACTAGACTAAGGACTTTCTCCATGACATTTCTCATTTTTTTCAGATATGGTGGTTGTCTTCTACATCTGAATTTGCTTTGCTGGTGTTGGCTTTGACATACTAGCTTTGAGGGTTTTTTTGTTTTCCCCCACCAGTCTGGAGGTATCCTGCTGTTACAACCCTTCATTATGTGGAGTATGCTAAGGTTATCATGGAGCTTCAACACATGCAGGCAATTTCTATTACTGTCTTCAGTGGTTCCTTTGAAAAGGGTGAATGTAGATTTGATGGAGTGCACAGTTTCTACTGGTCCAAGTAATTTGATGGGTTGACAATGTCTGGTGCCAGAACAGCATCTGGTGAACTCAAAATTTCTGATGTCAGCTGTTCTAGTGTTGGCCTGGAGAGAATTGGTGCATCCAGCCTTGACCTCCCACTTCCAGGTCTGGCTGCTCATCTTCCTGTGCTGTCTTTAGTGAGTCTAGTGTTGCCCCGGCTTATGCAGACCTGTCTTTCAGATTTGATACTGGCTCAGTTGTTTGATTCAATAGTGGTGCCTTTGTGCCCTATGCAGTCCCCTCTAGTGCAGCACTCCCCCCCCACTAACCATGTATTGAGTACATCTTCAGTCCCTCCACATTGAATAGACCAAAATGAGTCTGTCAGGCACAGGTGATGTCCCTTTCTGTCTTCATGCAGGCTTTGCAGGAGGCTGTCTCCCTGACTACTTTGCAGACAACTTAGGCAATTTCGTCATTTGGCTTCTAACCATCTATCTACTCCTTTGATACAGAGGATTCATTGGACAGTTTAAGGAAAAGGATTATAAAGTCTCATTTTGTTTATCCCCTGTGGAGGGTGAATATGAAGGGTCCTTTTCTCAACCTTCCTCTCTAGATGATCCCAAGTTTAGTGATGTCTTGCAGATGATAAAGAAGGAGAGTTGGCCTGTTCTGGAACTTTCCTGTGTGTAGAAAAAAGTTTGGATTGCCTATCAGTTTCACTAAGCACTTTCAAGAGGACTCTTCCCCTTGGCAGATATTTTAGGAGATACCATAAATACTGCTTAGGATAATCTGGAAATTGTATTCCCATATCAGTGGAACTCAAATAGGATTAGCAGACCTCTGCTAGACCCTGTTATAATTGCAGAGATCCCTAAACTACATGTGACTTTCTGTGGCTGAAATATGGAAGAAGCCCACTCCTTAGTACTGCTTAGGATAATCTGGAGATTGTATCCCCATATCGGCGGAACTCAAATGGGATTTGTAGACCTCTGCTAGACCCTGTTATATGTGCAGAGATCCCTAAGCTACATGTGACTTTCTGTGGCTGAAATATGGAAGAAGCCCACTCCTTAGTTCCCCCTCTTCATTTTCTTGATATGAAATCTAGAGCAGTAAGTATGCTGGGAGACCAGGACTTTCATCCTCTGCTCCATGTCTTAATGCACCAAATTATCTTACCTACATGTTTTATTTTCAATGAAACAGATTGGGTGAAGTGTTGGATACTGCTGAAAGTCTTCCTGATGGCACTAGCAAAGAGAATCTTATTAGGTGAGCTTCGGCTTTTTCTACTGTTAGCAACTTCATGGTTTGGCGGCACTTACTGCCACAGATGGAGCTGCTAGGGCAGCAGAAAAAGACATAGGTATGGGAAGAAACTCCTGATTATGTTATGCTATTTTCACAGACCACAGTAAGGTGACATTTATGGATGCAGCTTTTCAGGGACCCTTGTTGTTTGGACCTGAAATGACCCAAAATCTCAAAGGTATAAAGGATAATTCTTTTCAGTTACTGGGGTTACTTTTCATTTTTCCCAGGGTTCCTGTTCTAGGACCAAAAGGATCCAGAAAAAAACAGCATTTTGAATGTGGCTTGCAGAACCCACAACAACATTATGCAAGATTTAATCATTGCTCTCCAAAGAGTTGAAGAATATCGCTAGTCCAATAGCTATGTTTCTTAACATTTCCAGGGATGCCAACATTTCTGTAAAGGGAGATCTCATTGATCTTGACTCCCAAACTGAATGTCAGTCATGGAAGTTGATTAGCAGGAAGATATCCCTTCATCCCTCCCAGTAGTACACTCTTTCCAGGGACCAGTGGATAAAGGAGATCATAAAAAATAAAAAAAATATATATTTAATTTAGTTCAAGTACAGCCAACTATGCCTTTCATTGCTAATTCCCAATGTGTCACTTCATCAGAAAGTGCAGGCAAGGAAAGAAATTCAACAGCAACTCATAAAAAGAGCCATTCAAGAGGTATCAGCAGAACAGCGACTGCTAGGACTTCACTCCAGTTTCTTTCTGATAGCCAAAGAGATGCATGAACTCAGGCCCATATTAGATCTCAGTAGCCTGAATGGTTCCATTCAAGTCAGTATCTGTTCAAGTCCCTGACATTTGGACTCATGCATGTCAATGGTTGAGAGTGGTATTGCCTTATTTGTGGTAGTGACTTATATGCAACTGAAGGGTAGAAGATGGATTACTTACCTGTATAAATGTCTGTTGACATCAGCAGTGAGGGATAGTCCCATTCAGCAGAGTGATGTGCTGCTTTAGCTGTTGCCTTGGCCAAAAATCACAGTCAGTCAAGTGACGTCTTGACTCAACCCATCGTGGGGCATTCTGTTCACATGAACTATGATGCTTAGTGGTACAAGCTGGGTTTCTCTGTTTATCTATATATTTATTTATTAATATTTTTACCAGGGTAGTGCAGTAATCAACAATGACCAATTTTGGGCTCAGCCCAGGTCTGTCTCTAAACAAGGTATGGGACATGCTAATGTTAGCATTCTTTCCTTACATGTTGGAGTTAAGTAGCAACAGCCTTTAAGTCTCGGGGCTTATGGCAGCCCCAGTGTTTATAGGTCCTCATACTAGACTGCACCTGAGTATTGTGCAATGGAGACTTTGAATTTAGTAGTTCACAGCACTCTGATCCTCCAAAACAAAATCTGTCAGAACCACTGTAGTGAGCCAGTACAGTTTACTTTGGTGGCTTCTTCTGGGCATCCTTCTTTGAGGCAGTCCTTCGACTATTCCTTCATCTCTGGCCACAGTCACTACAGATGCCTCTGCACTAGGGTTTGTGAGATGTGGGCACCGCAGTAGGCAGACAGCCCAAGGAATGTGCATGGCACATAAGCTGAATTTGCAGATCATTGTTCTAGAGATGAGAGAAATCTTGCTAATCTCCCGACCTTACAGGGCATTCTACCTGTGGGAGTGCTAATGATTCACTCATACAATATGTCTGTAATTTTGGTATGTCATCAAAAAGCGAGCTAAAGGTCATACCTCCCTTTATAGGGAGACTGAGAGTATGGTAGTGGGCAGTCTAAACTAATCTCCATCCGGTTGCCATGTATATTCCTGGGATAGTGAATCTCTTGTCAACAAGCTCCCTTTTTTATTACCCTATGAATAGTCCCTCAGCCTGACCACTACTGGGGGGGGGTGTTGTTCCTGAAGTGGGACTTGATGGCATTTGATCTGTTTGCCTCTCTGACCAGTGTCATCTTGTGGGAGTTATCCTCACTGATCCTTCCATCCACTGGTCAGAAAAGGAATACATTATCCCAGGACTGACCTTGGGGGTTACTGTATGCGTTTCCCCTTTTTCCTCTGATGATGAAGTTCATCTAGAATTTCTAGTGTCAAACTCCTGAGGTGATCCAGACAAAAATAGTTTCCTCTATTAGGTAGGTTTCTGCTGGAAACCCCCCTTAGGTTGCCTGTGGAGAGTACTGTTTTGTTGTATTGTTCAGGCAGGACTTGTCTGATTATTCATGACCTGAAGTTAATGGGAAGTTAATTGATAGTCAGAGACTAGGGATTTTCATGAAGGGTTGTGGATATTCTGCCCTTACCCCAGAAACTTTCTATCCAGGAGACATACACACCAATCACAACCTGCTCAGCTTCCTGCTACATTACCATTTTCTAACAAAACTCATCTCACCTATCTTTTAAATCGACATGTCACTGCTCCCCAACTCTATTTCTTTTATTACATTCTAACATCTGCCTCTCATCTTATAACTGCTATCATTCCTGTACATACATACATACAAATGTTTCAAGCACAGGCATTAAAGCCCTTCCAGCTTACCAATATGCCAAAACACTTGTTCCCATACTCCCTTTCAAGAATATTCTCTTTTCACCTACCTCTACACTCAACTTCTCTACTGAATAAACACTCTCTGCTATTTTACACTCACTCTTCAAAACTACTTCTCTGCCAATTACTATACAATACTTGTTCTACAGGGACAATATCTCCTTAACTCTGTTAATTCTACTACTCTAGTATTTGTGAAATGCCAACTACCCATTTTTACACCATGTTTCTTGCTCCTCTCACCTCACATTTCCTCCTACGCTTATACTATCTTACTTCATGTAACTTAACTTCCATGTAAATCCTCAACACCTCCCTCCTACTTCAAATTATAACACTCTAGAAACCAAATCCCAATGCTCTTTCCCATATTTATCTTTCCTATCTCAAACTCCTTCTTTCCAAAAATCAAAATCTGCCCCCACATCCCAATCTCCACAAAAAACAAGCCTAAATACCCCTTCTGCCAGCTCACATGCTCAACCACTACCTATCCATGTAGCACACTGCTCCTTTCCGGTGACATACACCCCAATCCAGGACCTAACTTCCCTCCCATCTCTAAAAACACTACAACACACCCTACCACTCCTCCCCCTCAGCACTCTCCTAAGCACTTGTCACCATACTCAATGAATATCTGCCATATACTAAATAAAGTAATATAATTTCATGCCTGGATGATGCAATACTCTGATATCATTACCCTCATTGAATCCTGGCTCAAACCTCATATCTCTAACACAGAATTCCTTCCCCCAGGTTATAACATCCTATGTCTTGACAGACCTAATAAAAAAGGTGGTGGTGGTGTTGCTTTAATATACTCCAACCACCTCACCCTATCCCCTTTATCCAACACTTCCCCTTCCTTCCATCCTGCTGAACTTCTTATAGCCAATTGCAAAATTAACAATTACAACACCCTAACAATAGCTGCAATATATATACCCCCTGGGGACAACATTTCTTTACTTTAACAGATACTGTCCTGGCTCACACACAGTGTACTCTATGCAACTATGCTCCTTGGTGACATAAACATAAATTGGTCATCACTGACATCAGATAACCTTAGCAGTAGCACTGACCTGCACATTTTTTCACAACTTATCTCTACCCCAGCACATACAAATAAATCTACCAACTGTAGCCCAATCATAGACTGGATACTGGTTTCTAATCCCAACAAATATAATTTCCCTGAAACTTTACCAGATGCACTAAGTGACCACTCTCCTATCAGAGTACTCAGATACTCCCCCCAACAATCTCGCCCACATAAACTTAAGGAATGTGGAAAACTCTCCAACTTCCATCCAGAGACCTTCAATACTATCCTGTCCTCAATAAACTGGACATTTCTAACCTATCTACCCCTTGATGAAGCTATCCAAAAATTTACCTCCATATTTCTCAACATACTCAACTCCCTAGCCCCCCCCCTTCCCCCCTCCAAACAGTTAAAGTTATACCTCTCAGCTCCCCCTGGCTATCCCATACTACACATTCTCTAATTCATCAAAGAGACAAAGCCTGAAAACTCTGGACTAAAACAAAATTCCCTCCCCACTTACAGACTTATAGGGAACTACACAACCTTACTAAATAACACATCAACATAGACAAAAATAACTACTACAACAAACACCAAACCTCCTATACCAGAAACCCCCCAAAATTCTGGGACTCCATTAATCAAATATTATATCTTGGTAACCCATTTACTCCTAACCCTTATCCGAACAATACTCTTCAACAAACTACATCCATATTCAACTTCTATTTTATAGACACTGTCAGATTAGGGACTTTCATTTTAAAGTAGTTATTAAGCATTATGCAGACTAAAAGTTAAAATATGTAGTGTCAGACATTTTAGAAAAGACAGTTTATTATAAAGGAAAGATAAGCATGAAATGTGCAGAAAATACAGAAATACAGAATGTTCTTTCTCAAGGGAAAGATACAATCTTGCCAGCTACAGAATGTTCCTTAATAGAATGTAAGATTAAGACCAGGCCTGGAAACCAAGGTTACCAAGACTAAAGAGTTGTGTAAAGCATTACAGGGTTTTGTAAATATACATGAGATACAGTTAGGGAAGTCAGTCAGTCAGTTTGTTCGACCTGACATTACAGAGAAGATTAAACTACAATACAGACACTCGAGCGTGAGTATGAAAGACAGGTCAAATAAAGACTGTTTCAGTTTACATTATTCAGGACAATCAGAAGACGTGCAGAAACTTTGGATATATTTAGCAGCACTGTTATTACTAACCAGCATTCCAGCATTTCTACAGACTGTTATTGTTTATCAGCACTGTTAATGAAGACATTATTCAGACATTGTGAACATCTAATAAAGCCTTATTAAATGAACTACAGTGTTTAGATAATTCATTCTGAAAAGTATACAAGACTTGGCCCATAAAGGAGAGACTGGCACCTGTTCAGCACGAGTTTGTGTAATTAACAGATAAAGACTTTCACTCCAGTCTCATTTCAGTTCTTTCCAGTTAATTACAGTACAGTACAATCTCAATCAATTCTTTCAGACACTATCAGTAAACTTTTGCCAACCACCAACTTAATTTACCTTCCTGACTCTCTCACCTGCTCTGAGCAGCACAACACAATGCTTTCTCTCTAAAACCAGTTCCCACAAGCTATATAAAATATCTACTCCTGAAACTGAAACCATGCTCCTCTTCAGCTGATAACTTACATCCAGTATTCCTAAGGACAGCTGCTAACTCACTAGCTATTGCTATTTCTATCATTATTAATTGCTCCTTAACTGAATCTAAAGTACCCACTATCTGGAAAAAAATTCTTTACCCTACACATCCCAAAGGAAGTAACTAACAGAACTTCCAAACTACAGGCCGGTAGCAATTCTACACCCTCTCTCAAAATCCTTGAGAAATGTGTTCACAAACAAATCATGGAATATCTGTGCCAAGAAAACCTACTAACCACTACTCAGCATGGCTTCTGTCCAAACTACAGTACTTCAACTGCCATCTTTTCCTCACTAACACAATCTTGCAAGCTAGAGATAACAACAAACTGGTCTCCAGTCTTTTCCTTGACATCTTAAAAGCCTTTGATACTGTCTATCACTCCTTGCTCTTTGCTCCTTGCTAAACTCTCTGACCTAAATCTTTCAAGCTGTACTATCTCCTGGTTTGCTAGCTACCTTACAGACAGACAGCAATCTGTCAAATGGATTATCACACTGTCTCCTTCTCTTCCTATTAAGATAGGAGACCCTCAAGGATCAATGCTAGGTTCCTTACTGTTCAACATTTTCACTAACCATCTTTACACCTCCTGTCCCCTATCATCTCTTATACAATATGCTGATGACTCTACAGTCATCACCATCTCTGATAACCTCACTGATCTGAACACCCTCACACAGAAGTCCTTCATATCTTTTGAAAAGTGGCTCACTAAAAGCAGCTAATAATAAACCCACAGAGGACAAAACGTCTGTTATTCCTTCCTAAATTTGTCAACCACCTGAAATCCTCCTTCACCATTACATCCCTTAACAAACTACTATCCTGCCTGAAACACATACTAAGCTCCTGGGAGTCATCATAGATGACCAACTGAAATTTGACCTTCACATCCAGAGTTGCGTCAAGAAAACCCATCAAAAACTTGGCCTGCTATACAGAAACAATGAATTCCTAACAAATGAGTCTCAAATCACCCTTACCCAAGCCTACCTTCTCCCTAGGCTCTTCTACAGCTCTCAAATCTGTACTAACCTGCAGACTTCTCTCATACACAAACTGGAAACCACCTACCACAAAGTTGCTAGATTTGCTGCCAACCAAATCTATAAATCTCATCACTGTCTTTCACTCTAGATCCTAAACTGGTTAGAATTCCCCCAACTGCTTCTTGTCTCACAACTACTTATCATACATTTTATCCTATTCAAGCCCTCCTTCTGCCCTGCAATCTCCTCACTTGTCTCCCCCTACACTCCACATAGGACACTCAGAAGCTCAGAACAAAGTCTTTTACCTATTTACAGTCCAAAAAGAACAAAAGGACAAAATCTATATCATTACTCTCCTGCCCTCTCCTGGAACACCCCCCCAATTGGAAACATAAGCAACCCATTAAAATTTAAAACTGCTCTAAAACACTTTCTAACTACTGCCTGGACATGTCACTTAAAACATGTCACCTGCACTTCTACCCTTATTAACCCATCTAAATACTAACAACTGTCAAATGCTCTTCCATAAGCTCGATCCTCGGAATAATAATGAATCTTGTTAACAACCTCTTAACAAATCTAGTATGAGCTGTTTTTTTTTCTTGACTGACTTTGTAAATATAAAAAAAAAAATCTGTGGACCATTGCTATTATCCAACTGCACCTTGCAGTACTTAGAAATAACTTGTGATTTAAAAAATGTGTGTGTTTTTTTTTCATATGTTTTTATGTACTTATACTTGTTTCTTTGCATTAATGTACCTTGTTTAATCCTATATTATTATAGTTAATATGTGGAGCTTTTCTCCCTGGGCCTCCATTGAAAAAGGGCATGTGCTCAGACTAACCTGGTCAACAAATGTCAAATAAACAAATGAATAAATAAATATAGGGACAAGTCATAATGCATTCCATATAGGTTAACCTCACAGCCTAGATCTCTTTTCAGCATCAGTTGCAGCGGTAGTGCTGTCGCCTCACAGCAAGAGGTTCATCCATTCGATTCTCAGCTGGAGCGCCTTCTGTGTGGAGTCTGCATGTCCTCCCCGCAGTTGAATGGTGTTTGAAAGACATGTGTGAATGGGCATGCCTTCATTTAAGGTTGGGCGTCGAGCTGACACTTCGGCACCTTAAAAATCTACTGCCAGTCATTAGCAGACCGGAGTTCCGCTGTGGTGACCCCTAACTAGGAAAAGCCAAAAGAAGAAGAAGAAGAAAACATATGGCCTTCAATATTTATTAGAAATGTTTGACTTCGGGCTTAGCTGGTCATCACTCAAGATGCATTTGACTGTTGTATCCAGTTTTCATACTAGAAGTCCATGGTGGTGCAGCGGTTAGCGTTGTCATCTCACAGCAAGAGGTTCTCCGGTTCAGTTCTTGGCTGGAGCGCCTTCTGTGTGGAGTTTGCATGTCCTCCCCGTGGTCAAGTGAACTTTAAAGATATGCAGGTAGGTTCGTTGGTGTGCCTTCTTTGAAGATTGGGTGCTGGGCTGGCAACTCAACACTATAAAAATTCACTGCCAGTCATTAGCGGACTGGAGTTCTGCTGTGGCAACTCTTAAGTGGGAAAAGCCAAAAGACTTTTTATCCAGTTTTCATACTAGGAGGATTCATATTGTTTGGCTTCCCCTTACACTGGGGAAATCCATTTTAAGGAAGCCTTTCTTTAATGGCCTTCTGTAAGTCATCCTTTTCCACCCTGGGATTTGTATTTTGTGCTGGAGAAGCTACCACTCTCTCCCTCCATTTGAACCATCAACATCTGCAGAACTGAAATTCTTAACATGGAAAATCCTTTTTTTGGTGGTAGCGATTTCCCCAAGAAGGGTGTCAGAGTTGTAAGGCTTGATTGTTAACCCTCTGTATGTGGTCTTTTACAGAGAGAAGAGTTCTTTGCAGACAATCCTTTATGCCAAAGGTTGCTGCTGAGTCAACTCTCAGTCGTCCCATTGAGCTTCATATTCGACTTTTTGAACAGGGAATGTCTGTCGCATATTATGGATCTCTACAAATAGTTTAAGTCTTATGTGGAGAGCAATACAGCATTTGGGGATCATAATCAGATTTTTGTTTCCATTTGTTGTTATAAAGTAGGGTCTTGGGTCACTAACCTTTGCCTAGCCCTTTGGCTTTCATATTGCATTTCCTTTATGTGTCATAAACATGGAAAGGGACTACCAGCACCAATAAATTCTGAGCTAGTTAGGGCTGTTGCAACTTTGATTACTATTTTTTTTTTACTTTTTTTTGAAAGACACTTTTAGATGACATCTGTGCAGTAGCAATATGGTCATTACTGAATACCTTTGCCAGACATTATAAACCGGGCATTGCTTCCAGGTGCAGATCTTCCTTTGGGGCAGCAGTGATGGAAGGTATTTTTCACTAAGCCAACCACCCAGGAGGATTAGATAAAAAGACTCTGCCCCCAAGGTTAATAAAGGCTGAATCTCCTTAGCAGATTCATGAGTTATGCATTTACCATAGTGTTAGATCTACTTAGAGAAGTCAGTCTTCACTAACAACCCCTAATTCCACTCCCTGTTCTCTGTTGGAGAAGGCCTGTTGCACTGTGTGTTAAAGTTGGTCAGAAACTTGAGATGAACGGGGAGGTGTAATGCGTAGCAGGAGTTCCTAAAATAGCCTGGTAAAGTTATCCAATAAGTAGAGCATGTACAGAGTGGTTGAATCCCAGATGTTAACAAAGACTGAATTCTTCAAGCAGATCTATCACTATGGTAAGTACATAACTTTGGATCACCTCCACACTAGTAAAAGTTGCAGTGATGGAACATTCAGCCTCTTTCTAAAGACAGTGGTGAACCTAATTAGCAAATTTCAGTCTTAATTATTAGCTGTATTATAAGGTGACATACCAAATGCTCTGCTGATTGTAGTAGATTCTGTGGTTTCACAGCCAGCTACTACTGCTGTTTCAAACAATTAACATGTCAGATTTGCAAATTTTAACAGTGATAACAATAATTAGTAAAGAAACGGTGTGGTAAAAGATGGATGTGCGCAATCAGGTGCTGCATTGTGGCAAACACATCTACTTCTGAGACAGTTGGCTTCAGGTTAGCTTGCTTTAAATTCATCAGTATTATTTGCTCTTAATTCTTGTACTTATTTTGGTCATATTGGTCTACTGCAGAATGTGTACATCTGTAATAAAATAAGCCGTATGTGAATGTAAGTCTTCAGCCTGCGGCCCTCAAAGGGAGCCATCAGCATGAGCTGTAGTATTTTAAAGTTGTGGCCGTTAGGTGACAGACCCCCAGTGTCACATAATATGAGTCGATTAGCTTAAAGCTAAGAAAAGCAGAACTACTTATTTTATTATGTATTTATTTATTTATGTATTGCTTATGTTGACTGGGAAAGTCTGACTGGGTGGAAGACCCCTTTTCAGTGCAGAACCGTAGAGAAAAGCTACACAAGATACAGAGCGAAAGTAACATATCGTGTATTGCTTGAGCATATAATAATGAGAAAAAATAATGATTGTTTTACTTGACTGGCGGCTGGTGATGTCAAAGGAAAGGGACAGCTGCAGGAAGCAACTGAATGTTTGGAATCAAATACAGCAGGGCGTAGTTGTATTACAGTAGGTCAATAACCGTTACCTATGGTCAAACAGATGTCGTCATTCACTTTCATCCACAGACTGTTCAGTACAAATCCACAAATTGTAACCACTTTACTGACTATGTATACCTTACATGTATAGCCATCATCAATATTCTGTGGGGCCCCCATTACCCACTAGTGTCCCCGTTCTACTTTTTAGTAATTATTTTCTGGCTATAGCAAGAATAGGTCAAAGATTTTTGGAATTATGTCAGGAATTGGAGTATTAAATAAATCTTGGTCATAACTCTCAACCTCTTAGAGCAAGAAATCTGGACAAAGCCATAAATAAAAGTGGGACAAAGGCCCAAAAATATGGACAATTTTTAAATATTGCTCTTACAAACTTAGAAAGTTAATAGAATAATAGGTTTTGCGTTAGCATAAATTTTCTGAAGGGTATGGAGTCGGAAACTCAAATGTCTGTCATTATTTTCTAACTTTAGTCTTTTTTATGTAAATTCTTTTTTTATTTGGTTTTAAAACAACTGGCAAACAAATCAATTATAAAACAAACAAATAACTATTTACATAGGTCCGCAGCTGGTCAATACATCAATGTTATAAATATCAACAACATTTAATAGTTTTCAAGCAGGTCTTTATATTTAAGCCAAGATTTATTTGAATGTGTAATATTAGAAGTTTTCATTCTTGTAATATGCAGTTCACTACAGCAAATAATTTTTGCCATACTAATAAATTCAACCTGGGGGGGTGAGTTTACTTTTCTACTTTTTAGTAATTACTTTTCTGTCTATAGCAAGAATAGGTCAAAGATTTTTGGAATTATGTCAGGAATCGGAGCATTAAATAAATCAAAGATTTAGAAATATAAAATCTCTCTGACCATAGAGCTTGAATAAAGTTATTAATTTCTTAACTTCAGTCTTTAATGATTTGCCAGTAATTTGCCAGAAAACCACAATTTTATGAAAACGAACATAAAATATAAGGCAAATCTCTGGACATTCTGAAAAGAAACTGCAGTTGAGAGGTATGCCCCCAGTACCTTCCACTGTTTTCCCCTCATCCTGAAGCCACACCATCCAGATTACTTCTTTCTTGTTTTTACATGCTTCATCTAACTCCTCCACCCCCACCATGCTTTTAAAATTCTGTAACTGGCTAAGTCTCCAATGTAATTTCAAGTCTGGGGGAAGGAAGTAACTGAACTAAGATGGGGGTCTGCCAGAACCTAAAGTTGCAGATGCACTGAGGTGCATCTTAGATTTTTCTAAGTAACGTTTGACTTGATGATGGCCTGAACAAAAAATCATGAGTAAGGAAATATAGTCAATCTTTCTGGGAATACTGCCCGTATTCCTACCCCTCCGAAATTACAATTATTTTCTGTGTACCACTCTGGTGTTAGATTGGGATGAAAAGTAAAAGATCAAATAGCCAGAGGCATACATTATACTGCTGAAGGGCTGGGAGAAGAAACCAAAGTACTTGGATAACATCCATAAAGAGGAAAGAACTTTACGTAGAAGGAATGAATGGCCAAAAATTAAACAGGGGAACCAAGTGCTGTTATATGGCAACACTACTCAGTGCAACACTGTGCCAATGATCAGTTGCTATCACATACATCCTACCCGGACTATCACAGACAACTACTTATTGAGTGCAATGTCGATGTGTGACTGTTACTGAAAGTGAAAAAAAACTATGCACCCTGCTTCTGCAAAGCCAGAATAATAAATGCTTATTTTAAACAAATGACAACAGTGGCAATCACTTTTAGCCACATACAACACCTGCATTCAACAATTAAAAGCCAACTTTAATGACTAAATATAGCACTGATATCAGATGTAATAAAATAGCGCACTTTGACAAAGTGATTTATTTTGAGGGTCCCCAATACACAGATGCGATCATCAATTATTTCCACATGGATCCCTTCAGTAATTTAGCCATGTATGCAGAAGCAGTAAATTACACCATTTCCTCATAATTACCTTCATTAGTTTGTCCATATTTGCACAAGCATTTCAATGATACCAACATGAAACATTCTTCCCAACTACTCCTTCAGTAGTTTTGCCCATGTATGCACAAGCAGTTCACTAACACCAAAATGAGATATCCCCCCACTGACCCCTTAAGTAGTATACCCATGTCTGCACAACCACCAAAACTAAACATTTCCCCCAGTGATCCCTTCAGTAGTTTTGCCCATGTATGTGCAAGCATTTCACTGACACCAAAGTTAAACATTCCCCCAGCAACCCTTTCAGTAGTATATCCATGAATGCACAAGCACTTCACTGACACCAAAATGAAATATTCCCCAGCAACCCCGCCATTAAACATAAAGTAGTTGTTAGTGAGTATTACATCCAACAATTCCTGCAGGAGATAAATTTCACTTTCAGTGGCCCCTTTTGTACGAATCAAACTGGTCACACATTCTATTCCAGTATCTATAGGTATTACCGTATATAGATCTTTTACATCTATTGTTAATAATTTGATGTTGTCCTCATATGTCAGATCACAAATGTTTTTCAAGAATGACCATGAATCCTTACAGATGTATTCTATCTGTTCCACATATTTCTTCAATTTCATATCCACAAATTTGGCTAAAGGGTAAGTTATGGAGTTTCTACCATTAACTATAGGTCGGAGTGGTGGATCCGACAAATCTTTATGAATTTTCGATATCCCAAAAATCTCCGGGGTGAGGGTGGCTAAGCATAACATGTAATTATATACATCTATAGGAATACGTGACTCTATGAATAAATCGTTCAAAAACACTTTAATTTTTTGGTGTGCCCGATTCATTTCATTAAGGGAAGCCATATTATAAGGCTCTGAATTGAGTAATTTCTCCATACGTATTACGTAGTCCTCTTTGTCGAAAAATACTAGGCCCCCACCCTTGTCCGGTTTTACCACCCTTACATTCTGAAAGTTCAATCTAGCTAAGCTCTCCTTATCTTCCCGTGTAAAATTATTTCTGTTGTTCCTATTGTTTAGTAGTCTACATCTATTATTCTCCAAACTATCCCTTAAATCCAGCTCACATATCTTCTTGAATATTTCCAACCCTGGTGGTAATGGTGGGTTGAATGTACTAAGTACCTTACATTCATTCTCAGTTCTAGGATGCTCTTTAAATAAAAATTCTAAGAGCGAGCAGTCTGTTTTCAACTATCAGTTCAGTTTAAAATTTCCCAAGTTTGTTTTTCGTTTAAGTGTGGAACTGCATGGCGTCTGACTCTTCCACTACACAGGGGGCATCATTCCCTTTGGATAATGATCTTTCTAACAGTGCACCTATGGATATTGATGCTTTCAGTAAAGAAGACAACCCTGGTAACAATGTCCGTCCTTTTGAAGGAAGTGGTTCTACAAATTTGGACTTACAACAGTTGGTTAATGCCGTTTTGGCACTAACAAAGAAAGTGAATGACTTGTCTGCGACTGTTTATAGTTTAACGGGCACATTTCTGCCCAAGGAACTAAATGGCTGAGTATCAATTCCCATGGGGATTGAAATAATGGCATCCCAGTTGTCTGAGGTGGACCCAAATGGGAGGCGGACAGCTGGTCCAGTTGTAGAAGGCAGCAATGATGAAGGGAATATCGGCGCTAATAGCAGTACTTTTCACCAGTCACAGCAACCGAGAATTATGAGCAGAACACAACCGCTAATTCAAATCACTACTATGAGCAAGACGGAATCATCAGTAGGAGTTAAAATACCGAATGAAGCTCAAAGTGGTTCGGGCACAATTCAGACAGGTGCATTTCCTTGCAATATACTTAATGGTAATGTCATTGATTTGAAAAACTGGCTTGATCAGCCTGTTAGTTTATCTGAAGACCAGGGCAGTAACTCTATTAATATAACAAACCAGCAGAATATACGTTCATTTAATATAGTCGAGAATTTAAAGTTTCTTGACACAAAATATTTTAAGGCCAAGAAGTTACAACTGGAAGTGGCATATTTCAAGGAATGTTTAACAGGGTGACAGGTACCCAAGGGCCTTAGGTCTTGGCGATATCCTACAGGTTTGGTGAACAATTCACCATTTCACCAAGACCTTATAGCCTTGTTTGATAGGCAAAATTTAGAGCTACTTGAAGTATTTATTAAACATTATTCCACAGTTACTGAAGGTCTGAATGATGAAATACGTGTTTTGAACAATAACATATTGAAAGACAATGACTTTACACATTACAAATTTTAATATGAACGCATTTTCTCTAGTATCAACGGCCAGATAAAGATATAGTTCACAAAGAATAAGAAGTTAGTCAAAGACAACAGTGACTATACCAAGGGGTCAGCTTACCCTAAGCCACCACCCACACAGGAATGGCTAAATCCTGACACCCATTTGTCTAACAACAATCAAACTGTATGTGATCTTAGTGTAAAAGAGCAGGATATGGATGAACTTGAGTACAGTTCTTCGGAATGTACTTATGCTGAAGCAGCCTCCAGATCCAACAATTCAAACACAAACAGTAATAATTCTAGTTGGAATGGCCATCTGAGGAATAATGGTAGGAGATACAGCAACAACAATAACCGTTCAGCAGGGGAACCCCCCCTTTAATGATTCACAGCAACCTAGTAATAGTGGTGGCAATCAAAATTTTTACAGGAGGGGCTGCCAGCCTATTAATTCAGCGAACGGTTTCAGATCTTACCAAACGAAGAAACAACCTTTGAATCGAACAACGCAAGGGTAACTGATTCTCAAGCTAGAGATGGTCTAGCTGGAGTTGCAAGCTTTGACGGATCCCCTACTACTGATGTACTCAAAATAATTTACAATAGTACGCAGGATTTTAAAATATTCAACTATTCAAAAGTGGAGGTGGACATTATTTTAGCTGATCTATTCACAAAAAGTCAAACCTTTGTGCCTGATACAAGAGCTAACCTGGCCCGAGCAATAATTGACTTAAAGTTATTTGTTCATAGGATTAATTTAGAATTTTTATTTAAAGAGCATCCTAGAACAGAGAATGAATGTAAGGTACTTAGTACATTCAACCCACCATTACCAGATAGAAGATATGCGAGTTGGATTTAAGGGATAGTTTGGAGAATAATAGAAGTAGATTACTAAACAATAGGAACACCAGAAATAATTTTGCATGGGAAGATAAGGAGAGCTTAGCTAGATTGTTTTTTTACTACCTTCTACCTGTCCACATCCCTGGCTGCTGCAGCTCCTGCCCTGGCGAGCTACTCTGCTAATAGCGGTACAGACTCCTACTCCTAACCTCCTACCATCTAGTGACTGTCGAACCTGGTCAGCCTAAAGTGACTGCAACTTGGCCTGCCTCTAACCTTAAAAAGTATCAGTCTGCTCCAGGAACAGAAACTAATAGCGGTACAGACTCCTACTCCTAACCTCCTACCATCTAGTGACTGTCGAACCTGGTCAGCCTAAAGTGACTGCAACTTGGCCTGCCTCTAACCTTAAAAAGTATCAGTCTGCTCCAGGAACAGAAACTAATAGCGGTACAGACTCCTACTCCTAACCTCCTACCATCTAGTGACTGTCGAACCTGGTCAGCCTAAAGTGACTGCAACTTGGCCTGCCTCTAACCTTAAAAAGTATCAGTCTGCTCCAGGAACAGAAACTAATAGCGGTACAGACTCCTACTCCTAACCTCCTACCATCTAGTGACTGTCGAACCTGGTCAGCCTAAAGTGACTGCAACTTGGCCTGCCTCTAACCTTAAAAAGTATCAGTCTGCTCCAGGAACAGAAACTAATAGCGGTACAGACTCCTACTCCTAACCTCCTACCATCTAGTGACTGTCGAACCTGGTCAGCCTAAAGTGACTGCAACTTGGCCTGCCTCTAACCTTAAAAAGTATCAGTCTGCTCCAGGAACAGAAACTAATAGCGGTACAGAATCCTACTCCCAACCTCCTACCATCTAGTGACTGTCGAACCTGGTCAGCCTAAAGTGACTGCAACTTGGCCTGCCTCTAACCTTAAAAAGTATCAGTCTGCTCCAGGAACAGAAACTAATAGCGGTACAGACTCCTACTCCTAACCTCCTACCATCTAGTGACTGTCGAACCTGGTCAGCCTAAAGTGACTGCAACTTGGCCTGCCTCTAACCTTAAAAAGTATCAGTCTGCTCCAGGAACAGAAACTAATAGCGGTACAGACTCCTACTCCTAACCTCCTACCATCTAGTGACTGTCGAACTTGGTCAGCCTAAAGTGACTGCAACTTGGCCTGCCTCTAACCTTAAAAAGTATCAGTCTGCTCCAGGAACAGAAACTAATAGCGGTACAGACTCCTACTCCTAACCTCCTACCATCTAGTGACTGTCGAACCTGGTCAGCCTAAAGTGACTGCAACTTGGCCTGCCTCAAACCTTAAAAAGTATCAGTCTGCTCCAGGAACAGAAAGTAGGTTTGAGCGCTGTAATACTGACCCATTTGGGCTCTTAGTGGGTATTCCTATAAGAGTTTTTAGTTTAGCCTGTGCCTCAGTCTCCAGCAGCCAGTTCCACCCTTTCTCAGCCCCCCTCCCCCAGTGTTAACAGCTCTCTCCCTGCCACGTATTTCTACTCCCCTTTACCCCTCTACTGTCCTGGTGCACTTTTATCCCTTTTCCCTCCATACTTACTTTCTCTGCACTGTAGGTGCCCCCCCCCCACCCACCTCGGCTTTCTTTCTCCAACGTTTCCTGGCCCAATTTAGTCCTGTCTCATTTCACAGCTGGTACATGCTGTTTTCTCTTTTCCTGTAACTTCTACTCTACCTTATTGTATTTCTTTATCCCTTATAACTCTACTATTTTTCTTTTAATCTGTAATGTACCATTTCTTCTTCTCTCTACCCTTTCTTCTCTGCCCCCACTGTATGCTTTTTTCTGTCTTACTTTTTACCTTACACTACTCATCTATCTGGTTCACTCTGGTTTCTATTCTTCTCTCTTCTAGCTAGTCAAATACCTATTTTACTTTACATATCTGCCTTTTTTGATTGTCTCCTTTCTTATCTCACCTGGTGGTTTCTACCCGCTCCGTTCGCCCTGCGGGCTCACTCCGCTCCCCTACCCTACCCCCAAATTCCACCCATGCCCAGTGCATCTACATTTATAGTCCCTTCCTGTCTCCTCCCCTTTGCACTCTACCCATCCCATCTCTTTGCTCCTCCCCCACCTAGAGGATTCTCTTTAAACCACTCCTCTCCCTCTCCTTTCCTAGCTGCTCTCTCTCCTACATCCCCTCCCTACATCTCTAAACTTCTCAGCCAACCCAACCCACTTTTCTACTATATATCCTACCCTAATCTTCAATGCCTCTTCCACACTACCTCACCTCATTTACATGGCTTTTCCTTCTTTTCACTTTGTATAATGCATCTTCCTATTCCTATTCCACACTACCCGCCTCTTTTCCACTCCACTCTCCCTCCACTATTTGCTATCCACAACATCCAACCCTCCATTTTTCTTTTATATCCCCCTGGCTCCTTCAACCAAATACATTTCATTACTTTAAGCTAAAAATCCATACAGTTTACATAAAATATCCCTCTTTCAAATCTAAATTACATATCCCTCTTACTTTACTCCTCCATTCTAAGTCTCAACTTCTGCATCCTTTATCATGTCTTGCCCATGCAGGAGATGTCCATCCTAACCCTGGGCCTACACCAACTAATACTCTCTCTCCCACTTCCTCCTCAGATAGACACAATCTCAAATGCCTTAAAGTTATTACCATCAATACCCAGAGCATTAATAACAAAATATCAAACTTCCATGCCTGGTTAAATGTTACTGCACCAGACATAGTTGGAGTAACAGAAACCTGGCTAAAACCCCAAACTGCTAACTCTGAAATTCTACCACCTGGCTACCTTGCTCTCAGGTCCGATCGCCAAAACAAAAAAGGAGGTGGTGTAGCCTTAGTCTACAACTGCCTGCTAAATCTCAGCCCTTACCAAAATACCATTCCTAACTTTAATAATGCAGAACTAGTCATAGGAACCCTCAAATTAAACAACTTCAAAAGTATCTGTATAATAACCATCTATATCCCTCCTGGAGACAACATCTCCACCCTTGAAAATATTCTCTGTTGGGCTTCAAACAACATTAAACAAGAGACTATCATTCTAGGTGATGTAAATATTGATTGGAATATAATTAATAATAATACTCCATCTCAATCTATCTATCTTTATAACTTCACTCAACTAATAAACAACATTACCAGACCTAACAAAACTAAACCTTCTGGGTCTATCTTGGACTGGATTCTAGTCAACCACCCTGACTATATCTCAAACTCTGGTACCTTACCAGACTCATTAAGTGATCATCTCCCTGCTTTTATTGACCGAAAAACCCAACAGCTCCCACACCAACAACATTATGCCCACTCTCGTAACCTAACTAATTTCAACCCCTCAGTATTCTCTGAAACCCTTAAAGTAACAAACTGGGATTCACTAAATACTCTCCCCCTAGATGAAGCACTAGAACTCTTCAATACTACCTTCCTTAAAATTCTAGATTCCCAAGCCCCGTACAAAAAGAATAAAATTCAACTCTGCCCCTTGGCTAACTAAAGATACCAAAACCCTTATGAGACAAAGGGACAAAACTTGGAAACTATATAATAAAAATAAAAACCCAGCCTCCTTACTGCAATTTAAGCAACTCCATAATCATGCTAAAAAACTCATTATGAATGATAAGAAATCTTACTACAACAAACTTCAGTCTACCCTCACTAACAATCCCAAAAAATTCTGGAACTCTATCAATTCACTCTTACATCCAGGTACAAAATCCAATCCCTGTCCAGACAATAATAAGACTGACACTGAAATCGCAACTCTCTTTAACTCCTTTTTCACTGGCTCCATAGCTCAACTGACTAAATCCTTCACCACTTCCTCCTACTCCCCTAACCCAAAGCCTTCTTCTTCATACATCCCTCATTCCAACTCTCTTAACCCTCCTCCCACTTTCATTCTACAACCCGTGTCTACCACCAGGATCAAACAACTTCTCTTAAAACACAAACCCTGCTCAAACGACCCTGACAACATCCCATCACTCTTTCTCAAGCTTGCAGCAGATGGCATTGCCATACCTATCTCTATTCTCATAAACAGATCCATCCAAGAATCTTATGTCCCCAAACTTTGGCGTGCTGCCCACATTCTGCCACTCCATAAAGGAGGCAAAAATAATTCTATCTCTAACTTCCGACCGATAGCTATTCTTTCTCCAATTTCAAAAATACTTGAAAAGTGTATACACCAACAACTCATGCCCTACCTCCTCAACAATCACCTCCTCACTCCAACTCAACATGGGTTCCGACCTGGCCACAGTACCATAACTGCTCTTCATTCCTTCCTAGAAATTGTCAATCAAGCTCGTGACTCTGGAAATATTGTCTCCACTATTCTTCTTGACCTTTCTAAGGCCTTTGACACCATATCCCACTCTCTCCTTCTCAACCACCTCTCTAACCTCAATCTCTCCCACAACTCTCTTTCTTGGTTCAGAAGCTATCTCTCTGATAGATCGCAAGCTGTGAAATGGAATACTGGTACCTCAAAATTCCTACCTACCCTACCGGTGTCCCGAGGGTTCTATACTCGGGCCTCTACTCTTTAACATTTTTATCAATGATCTTCACTCTTCAATCCCTCATGCTGAAATAGTACAATATGCTGACGACTCCACGGTTATCTGCTCTGCCCCTAGCCTTCCCGAACTCCAAGCCAAAACTCAATTGGCCTTTACAACAACAGAAAATTGGATGCTTCAAAATCATCTTTCCCTTAATGCCAACAAATCTCACATCATTCTCTTCTCTCCCTCAAAAGCAATAACTCTAGACAAGTCTTCCTTCTTAATCTCCAGCCTCTCCCACTCCTCAATAGAAGTTGTTAGTTGTGCTAAACTACTCGGAGTTACCATTGATGAACACCTGAATTTTAATAATCATATTCAAATAAACATAAAAAAAACTCATCAGAAACTCGGTATGCTCTATAGAAATGCTAACTTTCTTACTCCATCTACAAAACAAACTCTCGCCACGACCTTCCTTCTCCCTTCTCTACTGTATGGTGCCCCTATTCTATCTAATCTCACCACTTCTATCTCCTCAAAACTAGAAAGCTGCTACTATAAAATTGCCAAATTCGCTACTAACTCCCCCCACTCAACTCACCATTGCATCTGCCTCCATAGGCTCCAATGGCTAGAACTCCCTAATCAACTCGATTTCCTCCAACTTACTACTGCACACAAACTAATTTTTAACCCTACTGCTTGCCCAGCATTATCCAATAGCCTGACCTTATATACTCCTCCAAGGCCCCTAAGATCTAGCCACCAAAATCTCTTATCTGTGTACAGACCCAAGCGACCCCCTGGCCAACTCCTACTTTCTTACACTACAGCAAAAAAATGGAACTCACTTCCTTCCCTCTTAAGAGTTACTACAAGCTACGAACAGTTCAAATCCCTTCTCCATTCCCACCTTTCCCAAAATTGGAAATGTAATTGTATACTCCCTACCTAGATCTTATTTCATCCTATTTTCCTTCTTCTTTACTTCTCCACTTAACATTATAGTTGCATAAAAACAAGATTTTCTTATGTATACTGCCTAATGTACCTCATCTTTGAAGAATTGTTAAAATATTGTACTATTAGAACTCTGAGTGTTTTTGTGAATAATGTATTAGTTTACTCTCTTTCTGCTGTGTTTTTGTGTTCAATGTATTATCATCAATGTATGCTTGTATTTTTGTGTGCAATGTATTACTTCATTGTATTTTCATGGAGCTTTTCTCCCCGGGTCTCCACTGAAAACGGGCTTTCGAGCCCAGTGGACTTCCCCGGTTATCAAACTGGAAATAAAAATAAATAAAAAAACTTTCAGAATGTAAGGGTGGTAAAACCGGACAAGGGTGGGAACCTAGTATTTTTTGACAAAGAGGACTACATAACACGTATGGAGAAATTACTCGATTCAGAGCATTATAATATGGCTTCCCTTAATTAAATGAATCAGGCACACCAAAAAATTAAAGTGTTTTTGAACGATTTATTCATAGAGTCACGTATTCCTATAGATGTACATGATTACATGTTATGCCTAGCCCCCCTCACCCCGGTGATTTTCGGGATACCAAAAATTCATAAAGATTTGTCGGATCCACTACTCCGACCTATAGTTAATGGTAGAAACTCCATAACTTACGCCTTAGCCAAATTTGTGGACATGAAATTGAAGAAATATGTGGAACAGATAGAATACATCTGTAAGGATTCATGGTCATTCCTGAAAAACATTCGTGATCTGACATATGGAGACAACGTCATATTATTAACAATAGATGTAAAAGATCGATATTCAGTAAAACCTATAGATACTGGAATTGAATGGGTGACCAGTTTGATTCATACAAAAGGGGCCACTGAAAGTGAAATTTATCTCCTGCAGGAATTGTTGGATGTAATACTCATAGGTTCATAGGTTCATGAGTACGTACTAGGCTATTTTTAGGGCCTATACAAGCCTAGCCAAAAATGTACCCTGGCTTTTGCCACCCAAGAAAATTATTTTCCTGTGCCCCTGTCAAGCAGAACCACAGAAGTGATCCCCGGGGTGAATTTCCTATTACCCATCCAATCATCAAGATTTTTCTTGAAGAGTGCTAATGAGGAACTCTGTTTGACATAGATAGGTAGTCTGTTCCAGAGTATGGGAAGTCTCTGGGACAGGAATCTATCCCTCCAGCATGTTCTGTTTATTGTGGTGACAAGGTTTAGGCCCCTAGAGCGTGTAGCTCAGAGGGATTGGGATTTCTTTAAGTGGAGCATGTCCAACAGCTCTGGGTTTGACATAGCTTTGTATGTTAGGCAGAGATCGCCTGTGAGTAGGCGATATGCGACGGAGTAAAGCTGGAGTTTTTTGAGGCGGTCTGCGTAAGGCATCTGTTTGAGGCCTCTTTGTGACGTATTTTTGCGGCCTTTCCAGTTGTTGTAGATGTCTTGTGAGGTACATACCAAAAGGGGCGTTGTACTCTATAATGGGTCTAATGAGTGATGAGTAGAGGGGAACAATGACCTCTTTTTCTCTGGATGAGAAACCTTTTGTGATGAGGTGTGACACATAGAAGGATTTCCTGACCACTTTGGCGATGTGATTATCAAAGGAGAGACTACTGTCCACCTGTGTCCCAAGGTCTCTTATCACACGTTTGGTGTTAAGTAGACTGCCGCCTATGTGGTAGTTCATGGGTACAGAATTTTTACCAAAGGGGATGACAATGCACATTTTGGCATTGAGCTTGAGACCATGTCTTTAACACAAGGCATCTGTCTCAGTGAGGCCCTTTTGTAGGATGTCCACATCATTAGGAGTTTCAATTATGGCTCCTAGTTTGCAGTCATCTGTGAATTTAGTTAGCCAAAGACCTTCTGTGTTAGCCTGTACTTCAGAGAAGTAGATACCAAACAGGAGAGGACCCAGGAATGAACCCTGCGGCACTCCACTTGTCACCACCAGGGATATTTCACCTAGATTGACATTCATTACAACTTTTAGTTTGGATGCTCCTTACATAAAACAAATACTTTGTAAAAATTGGGATTTATTAAGGTCGGACAAAGATTTGGTGTCCATCATTGAACCATTCCCCAGGATAACTTATAGAAGGGGCCCTAATCTTAAGAATGTATTGGAGAATAGTTTCACTACTTCAACAAGAATTACAGGTATGTACAAATGCGAAAGTTGTGCTTACTGTAAATTCACAGGAGTAGTTGGCACCTTTACTATGAGGGGAGAAAGTATACCATTAAGAATAGATTTAATTATCTATCCAAGGGGGCATTGTACCTAGCAAGCTGTAGATTCTGTCCTTGCTTTTACATAGGCAAGACGGATCGTAAATTCAAGGACAGAATATTCGAAGATTTGTATAATATCAGGAAAGTTAAAATGGAAAATGCCTTAGTGAAGCATATATATGAACTCCCTGATCATAGCTTTACTTTTAAGGTTATAGATCATGTCCACTATAACCCTAGAGGGGGCCCAATGAGTCTATTACTAGAACTTCGTGAACTTATATGGCAAATCTGACTAAACGCCTTTAATCCACTGGGCTTAAATGACAAGAGTTCATTGGCTTGTATATTAAAATTAGAGCGTTCAGAGATGATTTAGCTTGCTCTATTCCAATAGGTGTTTATAGTATTTTAACAGTTTAAATATTTTAGATATGTTATTAACACAGCGTGTTTTGACAGAACATTATATTTGTAGCATGTTTAGTAGGAATATTTATTTGCACAAATGTTTTTTCTACACATTAATTATTTAATTCATTTTATACAAACATTTAAGAATAATTTTTGTCCATTTCCTTCTATTTGTTATTTATAGAGTATTATAATGTATTTTAACAGGGTTAAAATACCTTTTTAGAAGTGCATCATAGTACCATGTGATGTTACTAAGTGTATATAGGATTGCTAATTAATTTCTTTTATTGTCTGATGAAGTCTTACTTACTAGAGTAAGACGAAAGTGCTCACTAAATTTTGTTTGTTTATTTTAACACAAGTTTTAATTAAAAGTTTTTTGTGGAGAAAAAGAGCCAGCAGTCTGTTTTCAACTATCAGTTCAGTTTAAAATTTCCCAAGTTTTATACTCAGTAGTATATTTCATAACACCACCACTGCCCTCTTATCCTTCTCTGACTGTATTAACAAAAGTCACAATAGTAACACTCTATCCTCAGCCCTCTTTATTGATCTCTCTAAAGCCTTCGATTTGGTTAACCACCAATATCTCATAAACATACTCAAAAACCTATCACTAGATGCGCTGGCTATACAATGGTTTTAATCCTACTTAAACAATTGGCAGCAGGCTGTACTGTGGGAGAACAACTTATCTACCCACCTCTCCATTGACCTACATTCTGTAATACCTCAAGCTACCTGTATACAATACGCAGATGATTCCACATTCATATGCTCAGCCACCTCTCCATCAGACCTTCAGACCCTCACCCAAAATGTGTTTAATACAGTCGAGAAATGGCTTTTACACCGTTGCCTCATCTTGAACCCCAAAAAAACAAAACTCCTACTGTTCACTCCCACCCATAGGGCCTCCCCACTTAACTTTACTGTTACATCAAACAATTTTACTATCATATCTCCTGATTCAACTACAGCTACAAAACTACTAGGGGTACTAATTGATAGCAACCTTAACTTTGATACTCACATTAACAGTACTATAAAAACAGTCAACAAAAAACTAGGTTCCCTCTATAGAATCAAACCCTTTCTGACTCCATTAGCAAGGGCTACTATTCCCCGTACCCACTTAATCTCTACTCTCTTCTACACCTCCCCTATATATACTAACCTGTCTAAAAACAACCTGAACAAGCTGGCTATCTCCTACAATAATATTGCCAGATTTGCAACAGGATCCACGTTCAGAACCCATCACTGTATTAATTTGGAACAACTAGGATGGCTAGAGTTGCTAAATTTACTACTATTTAACCATTTAACAGTTGCCCACAAGATCCTGTAACTACTAATATGCCCATTCTTACCAACCCTATCACTCCGTACAATAACCTTAAGATCCTAAGCTCATCTAATAAAATACTAGTACAAATAGGTTTGTTTGTTTGTGTCTTTTGGCTTTTCCCAGTTAGGGGTCGCCACAGCGGAACTCCGGTCCGCTAATGATTGGCAGTTGATTTTTACGTACCGGCTTGCCAGGCCTGATGCACAACCTTCAACAAAGGTACGCCCATTCACGCATGTCTCCATGCAGAAGACACTCTAGCTGAGAATCGAACCGGAAAGCGTCTTACTGTGAGGCGACAATGCTACCGCAGCACCACCACCAGGGGTACTAGTACAAATAGGTAAAGCCAACAATATGGCTGGTGACTCTTTTTTTCTCTAATACTGTGGGCAAAACCTGGAACTCATTCTCCAGTGACCTGACCTCCCTTTCCTCAACAACACTATTTAAAAACAAACTGAAACTATACCTTAAATCACATTGGTTATGTCCTTGTGCGAACTCTGACTAATTACCCCATTTATCGCAAGACACCTATCACTTTGCCTGTATATACTAGTTGCTTTCTGTTAACTATAAAGAAAATGTGCTTTTATATAATAATCGAATGTTATCATTAATATCTTCTTATAACTATCCATATATGATATGTAGTATGATTCTGTAAGCAGAAATGTAATGAAGTGTAAAACAAATTGCTTAAATATGTAATGTACCTGCATCTGTTAAAACTGTTGTGTAAAGAATTGCTTAAATATGTAATATGTATATAAATATATATATATATATATATATATATATATATATATATATATGGGTCTACCTGATAACACAGACACGCCAAAACACCGACAACGAAATAACTGACATGACAAAACCGAAAGTTCAAAAACACGAAACTTGACATGCCCGACAAACCACAATCCCGACAATCAACAAAACAAATACCTTTCCCGGAAAACACACACACACAACACAAGCACACCAAAAACCTTACAAACCTACACTAAACCTTACATACACAACTATCTATGCACTAACCTTAACCCAAACCCTAACCCTAAGGTCCGTCACTATCGCACACTTACCTTACCCGCACCCTAACCCTAACTCACTTAATCCGCCCCTAACCCTCAAGTCTGTCACTATCACACACTTACCTTACCTGCACACTAACCCTAACTCACTTAACCCGCCCTTAAACCTAAAGTCCATCACTATTGCACACTTACCTGACCCGCACCCTACCCTAACATCCGTCACTATCACATACTTACCTTAGCCACACCCTGACCCTAATGTCCGTCCCTACCGCACACTTACCTTAACATGTCAGTGCTCTCAGCGTCGGGATTCTCAACTTTTGGTCTTCTCCGTTGTCGATCTTCCGGTGTCGGTGTTCTCATTGCTAGCGTTGTGCACTTTTGGCATTTTCAGGTAGACCTATGCATATATATATATATATATATATATATATATATATATATATATATCTACACATATATAAATATACATATACGTAGACACACACACACACACACACAGACACACACACACACACACACACACACACACACACACACACACACACACACACACACACTCATGCAATTGCTGGCAGGTCAATTAATTGAATTTGCTAAACATGAGAATATAGAATTTGACTAAGAATTAAAAGAAAAAAAGACTGTTATATCTATTGAGGCAGACCATGAACTCAGGCT